>NC_135214.1:33274541-33507041 GCF_052324685.1 Brachyhypopomus gauderio | reverse complement strand
GTTATTACCAGAGTAAGATAATGGTTGGTATGGTCCATTGTGCCAGTGCTGAGGCGTGGTGCGCAGCTGGGTTGGGATAAGTAGGCGGGGCTGTTGGTGTGAACTGGGCTGAAGGCGCTGATCCTGATTTGGCTTGCAGGGTTCCTGCGGTCCCTCCTGTCAGCTGAACCCCCAGGCAGCTCTGGCTTTGAGTGGATGTGTTTGAGCACATCCATCACGGTCCACTCTCTTCATCGCCAATGCCCGAGGCAGAGACGTTTCGGGCTCAAAAACTAACAGGCTGGAACTGAACAACTCCAAAAGCTCAGCGAGAGAGAAGCTTCCTGCCATTTAGCAAACACTCGCCATGGTTGGTAGACATGTGTCAGAGCATTTTAATAGCTCTCCTCCACACAGCCTTCTCACAAGCGCTTGCTTTCTGTTTCTTGTGTCTGCTCGGTTTGGCTGTGGTTTTTTAGTACTTTGGCGATTTTGCAGTACAGGAGCACCTTCAGATTGTGGGAGAAAAGTTACCACAGGTGAGCAGAAATTGGATTGGTGTACGCTGAGGGTAAGAGAGGGAAACTGAACAGTTGTGCCTTGTGCATGTTATGAGAACGCCTTGAATTTCAAGTTCTGTGGTCATTTTGTCCATGGAATGATCACTGACTTCATATTTTATTCAGAGATTGGTTGACCAATTTCAGTCTGAAAGAAATGATTAAACAGCAACGTGTTCGTGTTGGAGTGACTGACGCTGTGGCTGAGCAGTATTAGCTCAGAGTCTCTGCTCCTTTAAAAGACATCTCCTTTCTCCTTAAAAGACATCTCCTTTCTCCTTAAAAGACATCTCCTTTCTACTCAAAAGACATCTCCTTTTTTCTCTCTTCCAGAGCATTACCAGAATAATCTGCTTTGAGAAAGGAAAAGCTTGTGAGTTTTGAGATGCTGCCTTTCAATAGCTGCGTGATTATGTGAGAAGCTGTTTGTGAACTTGAGTGCCTCACCCCACTAATAGGCTCAGTTCTGGGGCCTTGTGGGATAGAGAATAATTGCTTCTTTATTAAAGCACAGTTTGATTCTCTGAAAAGTTTAATTGTATCACTTTTCATTGAAGTAGTGGTATTCATGGATGGACAGACATGTTTTACAGGTAATGGTTAGGCTACACTTGTTTAAGTCTAACGGCAGCATAGGTCGTCATCACAGACGTCACCCACACCCCTGGGCTGTGCCGGGCCACGTTTTGAGTGCCGGTCTGCATTATTGCCGGCCACGCAGGCTTTCCCAGCGGTCATTTCCCGTTTGGGCCAAGCCCTCGAGGGAGGCCCACTTCCTGTCAGCAAGTGCGGGAACCATTCGGAGTGCAGGGGCCCAGTGCCCAGTGAGCGACGCTTGTTCTGCTCAGACCCGTCACCATGAGACTGAGGTTTACAGAGAACAGTTAAGCTGCTTAGTTCATTCAAATGGAGCCAGAGGGTTTATGCTTGAATCTTTTACTGCTAGATTGAGTGTGAAAAAAGATTATTTTGTTTGATGTGATGGGCTCCCCTTGTTTTCCTGATGGACAGTACGGGGCAGAGTCCTGAGGGGCAGTGCGGGGTAGAGTCCTGAGGGGCAGAGTCCTGAGGGGCAGTGCGGGGCAGAGTCCTGAGGGGCAGTGCGGGGCAGAGTCCTGAGGGGCAGTGTGGGGCAGAGTCCTGAGGAGCAGTGCGGGGCAGAGTCCTGAGGAGCAGTGCAGGGCAGAGTCCTGAGGAGCAGTGCGGGGCAGAGTCCTGAGGAGCAGTGCGGGGCAGAGTCCTGAGGAGCAGTGCGGGGCAGAGTCCTGAGGGGCAGTGCAGGGCAGAGTCCTGAGGGGCAGTGCGGGGCAGCTTGAGCCAGAGCTGTGACCAGGGCTCCATTCCCCAGCCTCATCATTTCCCCGCCCCTGGCAATTGCTTATTGGCTGGCTGATTGATTGATTGATTGATTGCTTTCTTCACTTGTGTTGAGATGTAATTGTATTTATTCTAGCACCATAAACCTAACAATATTTTAAAGTTTTAAAGTAATTCTTGTAAAAGCATCACATTTACATAGCTTGATCATTTGGTGTTTTTGGTGTCAGTCATTAGAACTGCAGTTAGGAATCCTAAACAGAGTAGCACAGGATCGCGTCTGAGTTTCTGAGACCGCTGCACATACACACACGATGCACGCTGGATTTTCTGACATCCCTGCATTTGAAGACCTCGTTCTGTTCTGCTCAGTTCTCCTAGCCAAAGGATAGGATGCAGGGACCACAGTGCGGATGTGTTTGTGGAGGGTTCAGAAGTACCCTCCCTTGAAATCACCTTCGACCCCATCACACACGACCCCTTTTGTGGGGGTAAATGTTTGTAAATCACAGCTAAGCGCCCCCCCTGTGTCTCCAATAAACCATGTGCCTTACTCAGAAACCGGGGCTTTGTCGCCATGGCAGACTGTGTGTTTCAGACAGGAATGGGGGGCAGGGTGAGGGTGAATATATTACATTATCCGTGTTTGTCCCTGCCTTGACGTGACATGTTTTCAGCCGATAGGCGCTACGTTGTGCGTGTTGTGCTGAGTGAGAACGCTGCCTTTTCCTGCTCGGTCTCGGAGGAACGGCTGACTCACTCCACGGAGGGGCGGGCCGCGCTGCTCAGGGCGGGTCCGTCTCACATCAACGTGGGTTTGCAGAAACGCTGTGCATGGCTAATGGTTGGCTGGCTGTTTTTACGGTAGCCTTGCGCGTTTCTCTGGAGTCAGCGTTCCTGCTTTAGCTTAAGGACAACAGAGTATCTGAGCTAGCCTGCGATTCCCCTTGACAAGACTGCCAAAGAAAGTGGTGATTTTTAATACCGGCTTGCTGTCACGAGTTGTAGATCATTCACTCCCATGCAGGAGGAGATGAGATGAGGAGTCAGCAGTGTGAATTACGTCTCCATGAAATGATGAGTTGTGCTCAGGACATGAGTAGCTTATTATCATGGCCTGTTGGGTGGCTGTGACGGACGCTGCTGGCAGGCAGGTGTGTCTGCAGAGACTCTTGAGCACCTTGAACAATGTAGCACCATCATCGTTCCCTTCGTGATTTCTTCAGTATTTCAGTCGAGGATGAACTTCACTCAGAAATGTTGTTCCTGTGACAATTTTAATTCAAGGTATAATTTCCCAATCCATAATTTGATCCGCCCCGGATTTAATTTCAGCTCCGTGGCCTTGCCTCGGCCTCCGTAGGACTGGAGGCGGTTTAATCCCGCTCACCTGCCGTCACATTTGAAGGTTCGTCGAGGGACGGAGGTCTTCCTGTTGTAGCGTGTTTGTCTCCTTCACTGCTGGTTCCACAGTGCTGTAATGAAGGGACATGATGTGGCTGCCACACTGCACGGGACGCTCCCGTTAGCACAGCATGTTGTCGAGGCACTTTGCCCATGGGTCGGAAGTCAGACTTCTCTCCTGGGGAGTTGGGAGAGAGGGGGTGTAAGCCCCACCTCTCAGCAGGGGCGTAATTGGTACGGCTTAATCTCCGTATTGACTGCACAGACGTGAGCAGTCTCTCTGTATTCAGTAGCACGTCCGTCCTCACTTAGCCTCGTAATGACGGGCTTTGTGCTGTAATACTTTCGGCATGACGAGGTGAGAACAGTACGGCTAAACCTGTGGTGGTTACGGTTGGGCGTCGTCAGCATGACATCATCCTTCCTGGGGCTCCACCCCCTGCCTTAGCTCCTCCTCTGAGTCCCTCAGAGGTCAGTGCACCAGCCTGTAGTGTGATCTGCTCAAGCTTGAACCCAGAAGCTTTGGGTTGTTGGTGGTTTTCTCTCACATCTGTTCTGCTATTTTGTATCAACATGAATGAGTACAGTTGCTTTGGGAATTTTCGTTCTCACTAGCCTGTGTAGTGCTTTCACACAACAATAAACCCAGTGTTTTTATGATTTTTTCCCCCAACAGCAGGAACAGAGGTAAATGATAAGTAATAAAATGCTCAGCGTGCCTCTAATCTCCGCCCCCTCCTCTCGGCTCCTCCCCCTCCTCTTGGCTCCTCCCTCTCAGATCCCATCTGATGCCGAGGCTGAAGGAGTCGCGCTCTCACGAGTCGTTGCTCAGTCCTAGCAGTGCGGTCGAGGCCCTGGACCTCAGCATGGAGGAGGAGGTGATCATCAAACCCGTCCACAGCAGCATCCTGGGACAGGACTTCTGCTTCGAGGTCAGTCTGCACGCCGTCCTCCTGACCTCACCCATCCCAGGTCTTGTCTGGTCCTCGGCTGTAATCTGGACGCGCTAGTCCCACGTTGCCTTGAAGCAGAACGCGCGGAACATTCCGGTGCATTGCAAGGTGGACGGGAGCTGATCTCTGGTCTGACGTCTCACGTGATCTCTGGTCTGCTGTCTCACGTGACCCTGCGCTGTGTCATAAACGCACAGCCCAGCCGGAGACACACCGATAGCTTTGCCTTTGCTAGCACCCCCGGCACTCTGCCTGCCCCATCCAGTGTGTGCGAAAGCAAAGGGGTGTGGCGGGTCTGGGCTGCCCAGTATCTGGTGGCGTCCATCCCACTGGGCATAAGGAAGGTTCCTATTCAGCAGCTCAGTGAGCTGCACTGTGGTGTACGGCTGGACCCGCCTGTGTGAACCCCGCTCTGCCGGGCCCGTTAACACGTGCGCGGGTAACTGGTCTGCTACCGGCAGGATCTCTGCCACCATGACAGAGAGGGAAGAGAGACAGAGGGAGAGAGAGAGGGAAAGGGGGTGGAAGAGGGGGACAGGGAAAGAGATGGGGAGTGAGAGGATGAGAGAGACGGAGGGGTGAGTGATGGCAGAGAGGTAGGGGGGGCTACAGGAGTCCTGTTGATGATGGCAGTGTTTTGGGTTGCTTGTTTACTCATTTTGTCCTGTAGCTACAGGACAAACAATGTACAGGACACATTCTGCCCGTACTGTCATCAAATTGAATTACACTGAATATTTGTCTCTGTTGGAGCCATATTTGATGTAGAGGTGTTCTAGTATGTGAGTCTGTCTAATATGTTTATCATGCCTGCCTGGTCAGGATTCCCTAAAGACTGTCACTGTATACAGTGTGCTTATACATGTGAATGTGTTCATTTGTACGGTCCCGCATCCACCTCCACCCAAACCCCCCCCCCACCCTCCCCCCCTCCCTCTCCCTCTCTCTCTGTGATTGCATTAGATAAATGCGTTTAATGAGAGTGGATTCTGTCTAGCCAGGATATGAGTTCTATTATTCGTCTGACTGGTATGGCTCCCCAGCCAGGGGACTCTAGCTGAGAGCTGAATGCCCAGTGAGAGGGCAGCTCTCTCCACGCCCCTCCGCCCACAGGTCCAGTGCCCTCTGGTGGGCTGTTCCGTACCTCACTGTCACTCTCTTTGGAATTACAGGTGACCACGTCAGCAGGAAGCAAATGCTTCTCTTGCCGGTCGGCTGCGGAGAGGGAGAAATGGATGGAGAACCTGAGGAGAGCCGTGCACCCCAACAAGGTAATGTGGGTGGGGCTGACGCGCAGGGCGTCTCCACGGGGTCTCCAGGGCAGCTGGGTTCCAGTGTGGTCGCTGCTTTCGTTTTCACGTCTCTCTGCTATAGACCTTTGACCAAATGTACTGGGTGTACTGTTATGTAATGGGATGTAATGCCACGTTGCGTTCACGTGAGCCACGTTGTTCCAGCGGCTCTGGTCGTGATGCTCGTACTAACTGCCGTTTTCCTTCAGGACAACAGTCGTCGTGTGGAGAACACGCTAAAGTGCTGGATTATCGAAGGCAAGGACTTGCCTGCCAAGAAGAAGTACTTCTGCGAGCTGTGTCTGGACGACGCACTTTACGCCCGCACTACCTGCAAGCTCAAAACGGACAACGTCTTCTGGGGCGAGCACTTCGAGTTCAACAACCTGCCGTCCGTCAAGAGCATCACCGTGCACGTCTACAAGGAGACGGACAAGAAGAAGAAGAAGGACAAGAGTAGCTACGTGGGCCTGGTGAGCGTGCCCATCGCCGCCGTCACGGGCCGGCAGTTCCTGGAGAAGTGGTATGCTCTCAGCACGCCCAACCCCAGCAAGGGCAAGGGCCCGGGGCCCGCCGTGCGCATGAAGTGCCGGTACCAGAGCATGAGCATCCTGCCCATGGAGCTGTACAAGGAGTTCGCCGAGTACATCACCAACAACTACATGCTGCTCTGCTCCGTGCTGGAGCCGGCGCTCAGCGTGAAGAGCAAGGAGGAGATGGCCTCCGCCCTCGTGCACATCCTGCAGAGCACCGGCAAGGCCAAGGTAGGAACCCAGAGAGAGATCCCGGGAGATCTGGTACGAACCCAGGGAGAGATCCTGGGAGATCTGGTTCAAACCCAGAGAGAGATCCTGGGAGATCTGGTACGAACCCAGAAAGAGATCCTGGGAGATCTGGTACGAACCCAGGGAGAGATCGTGTGAGATCTGGGAGCCTCTCGGCTGATGAAAGGACCCTGCAGGAGTCTCTACTCTGCGTGGGCATGACTCAGTGTTTGTTGATTTTCTAGGTTTATTTATCTTTGTTTATTTCCTTCCTCTGAGTGTCTGTAGAGAAGAGTGCCAGGGTAGTGGTGAGCCTTTCGCTCGGGTTCTGCCTGATGTCACTTAAGATGCCGCTGGAAGGAGAGAGCTCCCGGAAGGCCGCCATGGCCTGAGACACGGAACCGTCCGCTCGTCAGTCTCAACGAGATGTTCTGGCCTATACAGCAGTGTTAATTTTGACAGCAATTTTTGATTTAGTTTTAGTCTTAGTCTTTTGACTAAAATGTAATTTAGTTTTAGTCATAATTTAGTCATTGATTTGTTTTTAGTCTTAGTCTAGTTTTAGTCGACTAATTATCATTAGAATTTAGTCGAATAATATCAAAATAATTTAGTTGACTAAAATATAAATGGTGTAGTAGTCATTATATACACTTGCACAAAATGAAACATTTATTAACCAGTTACAGAATATTATTTTTTGTATGTGCAATATATACAAAAACAAATTTCCAAACAACTCTATTGACCTGAACTTATAGTTACTGAGCATAACAATAACAAAACATTGATGACCAGTAGGTCCGCTCTACCTGAAAACATATGGAGTTTATGAACAATGCATATTACATTCTATATAAAACTGGGCGCCGTAAAACAATGCCATAGCCCGCAGATGTCGTTTCATTTGTCGTATTTGTCCCGACATCATCATTCCTCATGGTTTACACAGCATCTTGTTTTTCTCAAAGGAGTCAAAGGAGAAATGTGTCCATATATCGCCGCTCATCTTTCTCCCTGCTGACATTGTCGAGTTAACTTCGAGTTTAATTTCATGAGTGACCACAGTTCACGCGCTGGTTTTGTCCTAACGGGTTCTGCGCGATGTGAAGACGTTAGTTCTGATTGGATGGTTACCCGGTTTGTCCCGCCTCTCCGTGTACGCTAAAGTAGTTACGGTTGGATCTCTTCTTAACTTATCCCTACCTTTCACTAAACTAAATCAGGTTTGATTGAATGTCGTCGCTGGACAATATTTTCGTCTCGTTTTTATTCGTTGACGAAAATGTCCTTTAATTTCGTCATCGTTTTTATCCCTTCGTATAGTTTTAATTTAGTTATCGTCTCGTTTTCGTCATGAAAAAAGGTTCGTTGACGAAAACTATGACGAAAATTATTCGTCAACGAAATTAACACTGCTATACAGGGGGAGGGGCGGGGGAAGCTAGTTCTTACCCTGCTTCATTAGCTCAAGTGTGGGCAGCGGGCTCGGCTCCTGCGATCGGCGCGATAAATCAGCTCGGACCGAGACGCCACGACTCTTGACGCTCATCTCTCGTATCGATCATTTTTGGTGAAAGCCAGGCGCCATGGCTGTTCTGCTCTGACATTGGGAACATTACGTCTGAAGTAATACATCTGTAGGAACACTGGAACGATCAGGCGTGCCAGTGTGGTCCTGCTCATTAGAGATATATGACAGTGTTAGCAACAGAGGAACACATTAAGGCATTGAGGATTTGCTTTTATTGCAAGCAAGAGTGTTTTTTTAATTAAAATTATGCCATAATTTGGAGAAAAATAAATAATTTTTTACAATAAAAGGATAGAATGTGCTGTAATGGCATAGGGCAAAGCAATATAACAACAGATGTTTCTGCTTGACTCTGTTTACACTGTTGGGTGCTTCTCTGTATAACCAGATATTTGAACAAGAACCAAATGTGGAGATGTTGTAATTGGTTTGTGCAGCAGTGTGAGTTTGTTCAGCTGAGATCTGTTTGATCCGGGCGACACATGTTGAACGCACTAATATAGTGGACTGAATCAGGTAACCTGGTTGCCTTTTAACATTTACGTTAATAAAGAATAATGACTTCAGGGACGTGCTGTTTGTTGACATTGAAGATGAGGTTTATGGCTGTGTGGTTGGCTCTGGTCTTCTGAGACTGTTTTAGAGGTTTTCTCCAGTCTTCTGGCCTTTCTCGCATTCTCTAGTCACTGACCTGCGTATTAAACTGGCTTTACTGAGTTTGCACAGAGCTTGTATGATGTTGGAGGGGATCTGTCAGTGGTCAGTGAGGTCAGTGGTCTCACACTAGGGTAGCGTTGGCTAAGCTGGGAGTCCTTCTCTCCATCTCCCATGTCCTGCTGGTCGGCGAGTGAACCGGGAGAGTATCGTGTCTCGTCGGCTGATGCTAGAGAGTGCTTGGGTTGTCTTTCATTAAGCGGTAGCCTGGTTACTGTAAAGGCCCTCCTCCCAGGGGCGGAGACTCTTCCGCACGTGCCCAGTGCCGCCTTCCCATTTTCTCCAGAATGCCCTGTGAAACAAAGGGAGGTACCCGCTGACTGTCCGGTGTGCAGCAGGGTTGCCAGGTGCAGTACGGTAGCACCGCCTCCCTGTAGCCCCGCCCCCTGTAGCTCCGCCTCCCCGTGCCCCGCCCCTGAACCGAGGGCTCCTGCTGCCTCAGAGGGCAGATCTTACACGCTACACGTCGGACAGCGTGTTTGGCCCAAGATGAGATTTAAGGGCTTTGTGTGTGAAGCGCACAGAAACCTCCCACTATCACTCTGAGCAGGACTGTGGAGCACCAGCGCACATATCTCAGAACATCAATACCATGAATCTAAAACCAATTACAAGACAGACAACCCTGGCACAGGATTAAGCAACTATTGTGTTGGTGGAGTAGGTATTGATCATGTTGGGGGGGAGTGGCCTGGCAGGGGGTGCGGCCTGAATCTGCTCCCTGCAGAGACCTGATGGAGTGTGTTGGGAGTGAACACACCGGGTGGTGCGGTGTGAGGGTCAGGTCCTGGGCTCCTGCTAATGACCTCTTATTCATGCAGTTGCTGCTGCACAGATCTCACCCAGAGTCACACAAGAGTGATGGTATATGGATGACCGTGTGTGTGTGTGTGTGTGTGTGTGTGTGTGTGTGTGTGTGTGTGTGTGTGTGTGTGTGCGCATGGATGCCTGTGTAAGCAGGCCTGTGCTGGGAGGGGCTGATGTCTTTAGTCGAATGCCTGGAGTGAGTGCACAACAACACACACACACACACACACACACACTGTGAGGATCTTCTTACTGTCTGGAAGGAGTCCGCTGACCCGCAGGAGCTGGCCCTCTCAGTGAAGTCCAGCAGAGCCATCGATCACTACAGACTGTCATAAATCGCTACAGACTGCCATAGATCACTACAGAATGCCATAGATCACTACAGACTACCATAGATCACTACAGACTACCATAAATCACTACAGACTGCCATAGATCACTACAGACTGCCGTAGATCACTACAGAATGCCGTAGATCACTACAGACTGCCATAGATCACTACAGACTACCATAGATCACTACAGACTGCCATAGATCACTACAGACTACCATAGATCACTACAGACTGCCGTAGATCACTACAGACTGCCGTAGATCACTACAGAATGCCGTAGATCACTACAGAATGCCATAGATCACTACAGACTGCCATAGATCACTACAGACTGCTATAGATCACTACAGACTACCATAGATCACTACAGACTGCCATAGATCACTACAGACTACCATAGATCACTACAGACTGCCATAGATCACTACAGACTACCATAGATCACTACAGACTACCATAGATCACTACAGACTGCCATATATCACTACAGACTACCATAGATCACTACAGACTGCCATAGATCACTACAGACTGCCACCTTGATGGTTTTCCAGCATTGAGTCTTAATGGGATTCGCTAGTGTTTTCTCCACATGGCCACATCACATAGGCATGTGATTTATTACAGCTAGTCGTTCACATTCAAAGTGGAAACACATGAATTTAAATGAGCATCATTACCATATTATGACAAAGTACTCACCCAGTAACTGGCCATGACAGTGGATATGTTTAAAGCAGTGAGTGGAAGTTAGAGGACTACAGAGACGTCCAAGCAGCTAGCATAGCCCACTCTGGGTTGTGTTAACTAGCCCTCCTTATCATCTGCACTTCAAACATGGCCAGTTTTGCCTGTAAATGTTGTCGGTTCACCAGATCTGAAGGTTTTAGTGAAGTTGGGTCCCAGTGTCCAAACTGCCTTTCTGACCATATGCAGTCACAACAGACCAGCTGGGTCCTCCAAAACACCACGGTGTTCAGAAGACGTCCATCTAGTGATCAGTAGTCCTAGTTTGGACTCCCTGTTTGGGAGACCTTCCTCATTCTGCTCCTGGTGATGAAGCCGGGCTGAATGTGGGCTGAACCCGTGCGGAGAGCTGGTCTTTTTGCAGAATTATTGGCTTGGTTTGAAGTTGCAAGTTCTTCTGCATGAAGTAATGTGAGGTAACACTATTACATTAAGTGTTGACTAACTAACATGAAGTAATGTGAGGTAACACTATTACATTAAGTGTTGACTAACTAACATGAAGTAATGTGAGGTAACACTATTACATTAAGTGTTGACTAACTAACATGAAGTAATGTGAGGTAACACTATTACATTAAGTGTTGACTAACTAACATGAAGTAATGTGAGGTAACACTATTACATTAAGTGTTGACTAACTAACATGAAGTAATGCATTATTTAACATGAACAACACATGAAGTAACACATTAACAATAATTAACTAACGTTAAGTAAACATGTAACAGTTGCAGCTCCTGTTTTGGCTCTTTGTTGCTCGCACCTTTTTTGGTGCAACCTTAAAGGAATATATTACATTGTACTACATAAGTAATGGGGAACTGAAGTGTGTCCATACTGTTTTTTGCTCTTTAGTCCCTCTTGCTTCAAACTAAAACACTAAAGCTCTAAAATACTAATGCATTACTTCACGTTAGTTAGTCAACACTTAATGTAAAGTGTTACCTAATATATAGCAAGAGATATCAAGTTTGCTTTCAGTCGGTAATATATTAAGTTATATTAAAGGATATTACATTTTAATCCCTTATTCCCTCCCCTCAGAAAAGCTAAGTTTAGCAAGTGAGTATGGAGATGATGTCCAGTACCTCACTCAGAGTGTCCTCCTTGAAACAGCGGATGTGTGCTGGAGACATTTCGTTAGAGGATGCACTGTCCAGCTGTTCAGCCCGTAGAGGTCAGGTCCTGTTCACTGTGCTGCCTGTGAGTGTTAGCGAAGCCGCCCTTGCAATCCGCCCTGCTGCTCAGTGTGGATAAGACCGTGGTGTGTGGATTGAGCCACGTCGTGTGACGGGTCGTGTGACGGGTCGTGTGACGGGTCGTGTGACGGGTCGTGTGGCGGGTCGTGTGACGGGTCGTGTGACGGGTCGTGTGACGGGTCGTGTGGCGGGTCGTGGCGGGTCGTGTGATGGGTCGTGTGACGGGTCGTGTGATGGGTCGTGTGACGGGTCGTGTGACGGGTCGTCTGGTGGGTCGGGTGATGGGTCGTGTGGTGGGTTGTGTGACGGGTCGTGTGGTGGGTTGGGTGATGGGTCGTGTGGTGGGTCGTGTGGTGGGTCGTGTGGTGGGTCGTGTGATGGGTCGTGTGACGGGGCGTGTGGCGGGTCGTGTGGCGGGTCGTGTGGCGGGCTGGGTGATGGGTCGTGTGATGGGTCGTGTGACGGGTCGTGTGACGGGTTGGGTGATGGGTCGGGTGACGGGTCGTGTGACGGGTCGTCTGGTGGGTTGGGTGATGGGTCGTGTGGTGGGTCGTGTGACGGGTCGTGTGGCGGGTCGTGTGACGGGGTTATGTGGTGGGTTGGGTGATGGGTCGTGTGGTGGGTCGTGTGATGGGTCGTGTGACGGGTCGTGTGGCGGGTCGTGAGGTGGGTCGGGTGATGGGTTGTGTGACGGGTCGTGTGGCGGGTCGGGTGATGGGTCGGGTGATGGGTCGGGTGACGGGTCGTGTGACGGGTCGTGGGGCGGGTCGTGTGGTGGGTTGGGTGACGGGTCGTGTGACGGGTCGTGTGATAGGTCGTGTGACGGGTCGTGGGGCGGGTCGTGTGGTGGGTTGGGTGATGGGTCGTGTGACGGGTCGTGTGGTGGGTCGTGTGGCGGGTCGTGTGACGGGTCGTGTGATGGGTCGTGTGACGGGTCGTGGGGTGGGTCGTGTGGTGGGTTGTGTGACGGGTCGTGGGGCGGGTCGTGTGGTGGGTTGTGTGACGGGTCGTGGGGCGGGTCGGGTGATGGGTCGTGGGGCGGGTCGTGGGGCGGGTCGGGTGATGGGTCGTGGGGCGGGTCGTGGGGCGGGTCGTGGGGCGGGTCGGGTGATGGGTCGTGTGGTGGGTCGTGTGGTGGGTCGTGTGGTGGGTCGTGTGATGGGTCGTGTGACGGGGCGTGTGGCGGGTCGTGTGGCGGGTCGTGTGGCGGGCTGGGTGATGGGTCGTGTGATGGGTCGTGTGACGGGTCGTGTGACGGGTTGGGTGATGGGTCGGGTGACGGGTCGTGTGACGGGTCGTCTGGTGGGTTGGGTGATGGGTCGTGTGGTGGGTCGTGTGACGGGTCGTGTGGCGGGTCGTGTGACGGGGTTATGTGGTGGGTTGGGTGATGGGTCGTGTGGTGGGTCGTGTGATGGGTCGTGTGACGTGTCGTGTGGCGGGTCGTGAGGTGGGTCGGGTGATGGGTTGTGTGACGGGTCGTGTGGCGGGTCGGGTGATGGGTCGGGTGATGGGTCGGGTGACGGGTCGTGTGACGGGTCGTGGGGCGGGTCGTGTGGTGGGTTGGGTGACGGGTCGTGTGACGGGTCGTGTGATAGGTCGTGTGACGGGTCGTGGGGCGGGTCGTGTGGTGGGTTGGGTGATGGGTCGTGTGACGGGTCGTGTGGTGGGTCGTGTGGCGGGTCGTGTGACGGGTCGTGTGATGGGTCGTGTGACGGGTCGTGGGGTGGGTCGTGTGGTGGGTTGTGTGACGGGTCGTGGGGCGGGTCGTGTGGTGGGTTGTGTGACGGGTCGTGGGGCGGGTCGGGTGATGGGTCGTGGGGCGGGTCGTGGGGCGGGTCGGGTGATGGGTCGTGGGGCGGGTCGTGGGGCGGGTCGTGGGGCGGGTCGGGTGATGGGTCGTGGGGCGGGTCGTGTGGTGGGTCGTGGGGCGGGTCGGGTGATGGGTCGTGGGGCGGGTCGTGTGGTGGGTCGTGTGGTGGGTTGGGTGACGGGTCGTGTGACGGGTCGTGTGATAGGTCGTGTGACGGGTCGTGGGGCGGGTCGTGTGGTGGGTTGGGTGATGGGTCGTGTGACGGGTCGTGTGGTGGGTCGTGTGGCGGGTCGTGTGACGGGTCGTGTGATGGGTCGTGTGATGGGTCGTGTGACGGGTCGTGGGGTGGGTCGTGTGGTGGGTTGTGTGACGGGTCGTGGGGTGGGTCGTGTGGTGGGTTGTGTGACGGGTCGTGGGGCGGGTCGTGGGGCGGGTCGTGTGGTGGGTCGGGTGATGGGTCGTGTGGTGGGTCGTGGGGCGGGTCGTGGGGCGGGTCGGGTGATGGGTCGTGGGGCGGGTCGTGGGACGGGTCGTGGGGCGGGTCGGGTGATGGGTCGTGGGGCGGGTCGTGGGGCGGGTCGGGTGATGGGTCGTGGGGCGGGTCGTGGGGCGGGTCGGGTGATGGGTCGTGGGGCGGGTCGTGTGGTGGGTCGTGGGGCGGGTCGGGTGATGGGTCGTGGGGCGGGTCGTGGGGCGGGTCGTGTGGTGGGTCGTGTGGTGGGTCGGGTGACGGGTCGGGTGACGGGTCGTGTGACGGGTCGTGGGACGGGTCGTGTGACGGGTCGTGTGACGGGTCGTGTGGTGGGTTGGGTGATGGGTCGTGTGACGGGTCGTGTGGTGGGTCGTGTGGTGGGTCGTGTGGTGGGTCGTGTGGCGGGTCGTGTGATGGGTCGTGTGACGGGTCGTGTGACGGGTCGTGGGGTGGGTCGTGTGGTGGGTTGTGTGACGGGTCGTGGGGCGGGTCGTGTGACGGGTCGTGGGGCGGGTCGTGTGGTGGGTTGGGTGACGGGTTGTGTGGTGGGTCGGGTGATGGGTCGTGTGGTGGGTCGTGGGGCGGGTCGGGTGATGGGTCGTGGGGCGGGTCGGGTGATGGGTCTTGGGGCGGGTCGTGGGACGGGTCGTGGGGCGGGTCGGGTGATGGGTTGTGTGACGGGTCGTGTGACGGGTCGTGTGGTGGGTCGTGGGGCGGGTCGTGTGGTGGGTCGTGTGACGGGTCGTGTGACGGGTCGTGTGATGGATCGTGGGGCGGGTCGTGTGACGGGTCGTGTGATGGGTCGTGGGGCGGGTCGTGGGACGGGTCGTGTGACGGGTTGTGTGACGGGTCGTGTGATGGGTCGTGGGGCGGGTCGTGTGACGGGTCGTGTGACGGGTCGTGGGGCGGGTCGTGTGACGGGTCGTGTGATGGGTCGTGGGGCGGGTCGGGTGACGGGTCGGGTGATGGGTCGTGGGGCGGGTCGGGTGACGGGTCGTGTGACGGGTCGTGTGATGGGTCGTGGGGCGGGTCGTGTGACGGGTCGTGTGATGGGTCGTGGGGCGGGTCGGGTGACGGGTCGGGTGATGGGTCGTTGGGCGGGTCGGGTGACAGGTCGGGTGATGGGTCGGGTGGTGGGTCGTGTGGTGGGTCGTGTGGTGGGTCGGGTGATGGGTCGTGTGACGGGTCGTGTGGTGGGTCGTGGGGCGGGTCGTGTGGTGGGTCGGGTGAGATGCGTTTGGCACATTTGCTGCTTCGCCCCTCGGCTGTGGCGCCACCAACCCAGAAGTGGCATTCTCGGAGTCCAAGAATACAGAGGGGTCGCGTCCTGAGGAAGAAGAGAGGCAGTAAGAGAAGGAGGGAGAATGGGTGGGGAGACAGGCAGAGAGAGAGAGAGAGAGAGAGAGAGAGAGAGAGAGAGAGAGAGAGACAGAGAGAGAGAGAGAGGCTGATCGACAACAAGGCCTTCCATTAGTGTCTGATCAATACACCATCACTGGGAGTGACTCATCCCTCCAGTTCCAGCAGCGTAAGGCCTGTGTACAAGCTCAGCTCAGAACGACTGCATGTTGTACCTGCTGTGAGTCCTACGAGAGGAGAATACCCAGTACCCAGCTCTAAAGTATGTAGTCCTTGTATGGACTCTCCTTCAGGACTTCTTGACGGATCTGATGATGTCCGAGGTGGATCGGTGTGGGGACAACGAACATCTCATCTTCCGGGAAAACACTCTGGCGACCAAAGCCATCGAGGAGTATCTGAAACTGGTGGGGCAGAAGTACCTGCAGGATGCGCTGGGTGAGTATGGAGCTCCACCTACACACGGCTCTACCACACATGGAGCTCCACCCACACATGGCGCTCCACCCACACATGGCTCTACCACACATGGAGCTCCACCTACACACGGCTCTACCACACATGGAGCTCCACCCACACATGGCTCTACCACACATGGAGCTCCACCCACACATGGAGCTTCACCCACACACGGCGCTCCACCCACACACAGCTCTACCGCACATGGAGCTCCACCCACACACGGAGCTCCATCCACACGGCTCTAACACACAGCGCTCCACCCACACACGGAGCTCCATCCACACGGCTCTAACACACACAGCGCTCCACCCACACACGGCTCTACCACACACGGAACTCCACCAACACACGGCTCTACTACACACAGAGCTCTATCCACACACAGCTCTACAAAACACGGAGCTCCACCCACACACGGCTGTACCACACATGGAGCTCCACCCACACAAGGAGGTCCACTCACACACAGCTCTAAAACAATGAGCACCACCCACACATGGCTCTACCACACACGGCGCTGCACCCACACACAGCTCTACCACACACGGAGCTGCAGCTCTACCACACACGGAGCTCTGCAATGGGCCCTTCCCAATCTCTGCCCATTTCTTCAAAAGAGTGGATTAGAGCCTCTTAATGGACGTGTCACGTGTAAGAGAGTGATTTGTTCCGAGTTTTCATTGTGACCCTCAGACCAGAGTAACGTTGTTGTTGTTGTTGTTGTTGTTATTTTCCAGTGAGCCAGTAGTACGGTCTGTATATAGCATCAATAATTCATTTGGTTTTGTGTTGCATTCTTTTTTTCTTCTGTAAGTGCCCATGTTCAAAGCTTTATTTCATTATTAAAGAGATCAGTCATTCCTTGAAGGCTGCCTAGCCTTGCTGGTATTACAGCAGCTGCCTGGTGGAACACAACACAGTCCTGAGCCTCCAGCCTTTGGCTGTGTGTCTCACCAGAGCTGCTTTTATTCTTTATTTTTTCTTCATAAAGATATTTTTCACACAAAAAAAGAAAATGATCGCAATTCCCCAGTCATTCAAAACTCACTGCATGAAACAGCTGACCTTACACAGAACAAATGCTATTATATGTATTATTATGCCGGATGTCATATATGTTATTAAGCTAAGAATTATTTACATTAATATCCAGCCTTATAATGGATATAATGCAAAATATTATAGGTAATTTTGTATTGTCCTGGAAAAATGCAAGTATGCTTGATTTTCTGCTCCTGTAGGTCAATAGATGCTGTATGAGCTGTGTGTGTGTGTGTGTGTGTGTGTCCCTCCCAGGTGAGTTCATCAAAGCTCTGTACGAGTCGGATGAGAACTGTGAAGTGGACCCGTCCAGGTGTTCCTCCAGTGACCTGGCGGAGCACCAGAGCAACCTGAAGATGTGCTGTGAGCTGGCCTTCTGCAAGATCATCAACTCCTACTGGTAATGTTGTCCAGCGGTCTGGCCACTACATTGTGTGCACACCCACTGGCCCTACATAGATGTACACTCCACACAGATGCATACGTTGTGTATGGGGGAGTGCCACTCAGCCCTGGAAAGTAGAAACCACTCGACACCCGGCAACACCATTAAGCCCGTTTCCTTTGCCGACCGGTCGAGCGGGCCCGGCCAACCTGCCCGCTGCGAGTTAACGACACGCCAGCCGTGGAGCTCGGCGGGCCGTCTGCAGGGCTCGGACCGCTGCTGGCGGCGGCTGGAGAACCTCCGCGAGATGAATGGCAATCAGACGGCAGCAGCTGGTCCTGGAGAAACGGTGTTGCGCCGTTTACGGGTCTCAGCGTGGGCCGAGCTGCGGAGGGAGAGGCGGCCTCACTGAGAAGATGCTTCATTTAGACGTCTCCAGGACACGGCACAGTGGAGAAGATTAGTTTGTCTCATTGGTTTCATTTGTGTGTGTGTGTGTGTGTGTGTGTGTGTGTGTGTGTGTGTGTGTGTGTGCGCGCACTCTTGGCCACGCTTGCTTAGCAGATCTGGCAGTACTCCTGTGGAAGACTCAAGGTGTATAAAGACTGGTGTGAGAGCCAAAATTGGAATGAGAACTCACCATGCCTGCTGCTCGGGGAGAGGCTGTGGCCCCAGTCATCACACACACACACACACACACTCCACACACACAGACATGCATGCCACACACCACACACGCAGACATGCACAACACACACACACACTGCTCTCTGTGAAGACAATGCTGAGTGACCTGCCTCCACTGCCCTGCAGGAGACGTTGTGTCTGAAAATTCAGGTCCTCCTGCATTGTTAGCACTACATTAACACCGCAGTGTTTCCACACAGCTGCAGAGAGCGAAGCAAACCACACCGTCCTTCTTAACCTAGAAGCTGTCCTGCCTTTGCTTCAGCACAAACCTGCCGCTCACGTGCGCCGCTCACGTGCGCCGCTCACGTGCGCCGCTCACGTGCGCCGCTCACGTGTGCCCTGTCCCACAGCGTGTTCCCGCGTGAGCTGAAGGAGGTCTTCGCGTCCTGGCGGCAGGAGTGCGGCAGCCGCGGCCGGCCCGACATCAGCGAGCGTCTGATCAGCGCTTCGCTCTTCCTGCGCTTCCTGTGTCCCGCCATCATGTCGCCGTCGCTCTTCGACCTGATGCAGGAATACCCGGACGACCGCACGGCGCGCACGCTCACCCTCATCGCCAAGGTCACGCAGAACCTCGCCAACTTCACCAAGTGAGTGGAGCGCCCGGGGCTGTGAGTGTCGGAGCAGGGGTGTGTTTAGCCGGGGGAGAGGTGTGTGTTCAAGCCTGCTTGGTTCTGAGCCCATGTTCTGAGCCTCTGTCGTTGTGTAGGTTCGGCAGTAAGGAGGAGTACATGTCCTTCATGAACCAGTTTCTGGAGCACGAGTGGACCAACATGCAGCGCTTTCTGCTGGAGATCTCCAACCCAGAAACCATCTCCAACACGGCCGGCTTCGAGGGCTACATCGACCTGGGTCGCGAGCTCTCCACCCTCCACTCCTTACTGTCTGAAGCTGTGTCTCAGCTTGACCAGGTGGGTTTTGGGTGGTGCCAATTAATAAAAACACAAGTACCGTTTTACATCCTATAGTGCACTGCTTAATTAGTCCACCCTGCAGATTGTCTTGACCTGGATCGAGCTCGTGCCTGCGCCCCCAATTTCGGAGCTGTCTGTTCAGTTTTGTCTTTCAGACATTATTGACTCTCCTTCTCTTCAGTGTAGAACCTCAGAGAATGTTTTAATCAGACACAATCACAACACACTGACACAGTCTTAACACTCTGCTTTAATCAGACACAATCACAACACACTGACACAGTCTTAACACTCTGCTTTAATCAGACACAATCACAACACACTGACACAGTCTTAACACTCTGCTTTAATCAGACACAATCACAACACACTGACACAGTCTTAACACTCTGCTTTAATCAGACACAATCACAACACACTGACACAGTCTTAACACTCTGCTTTAATCAGACACAATCACAACACACTGACACAGTCTTAACACTCTGCTTTAATCAGACACAATCACAACACACTGACACAGTCTTAACACTCTGCTTTAATCAGACACAATCACAACACACTGACACAGTCTTAACACTCTGCTTTAATCAGACACAATCACAAAACACTGACACAGTCTTAACACACTCTGCTTTAATCAGACAAAATCACAACACACTGTTAAAACAGACATGGCGGTACCGCGCTCTGCTTCATCAGACGCAGTCACGAGACTTTATCAGACACAATTGGGAAATGCAGCTTCTATAGACCCTGAGCTGTAGAATGTGTCTCACAGCAGCGAGCTCGCTCCACTAGTCACTAACGTCTCCCCCAAACCGTCTCCAGAGTACGGCCGCCAAGCTGGGGCCCCTGGTGCGCATCCTGCGGGACGTGAACCTGGCCCTGACCAACCCTGGTGGCGGGACGCTCCTGCCCTCTCCCACGGAGCGTGTGGGCTCCCCCACCCTCCCCAGCTGCAGCACCTCCACCGGCCTGCAGAAGCTGGTGATGGACACCGAGCTCACAGGGTAAAAGACCCGCCACTCAGGGCAAGACACTGGTTTGTAATGTTGGCCGGCCTAAATTCTTGATCACACATGTGCTGTTTATCTTAAGACTCTAAGGCCAGTGGGGGTGTTGGGTGGTAATAGTCTGAGTTCACGTTGGGAGACTTCCTGGGAATACACTGCTCAGCAAGTCTCTTTGTAGGCCGTTAAATTGACTTACTGTTCATCTTGAAGCTTTACATCGTGTGCTACACGATTAAAATTCACACCGATGAAGAGGATGAAGTCAACATTCATGATTACATTTTATTGGCCGTTATTTTAAGTAAATTAAAATTGTGATTTGCAAATTCATAGCTGCTACACAGCATGTAGTATACACTATATGTATATAAAGCTTAATAAATTAAATTAAATTAAATGAAAGAAATTCAAGCTTCCTCATGAACAAATTGAAGTGCTGTGGCAGTAGTTAAGTACTGTGTGGCATTTGGTTTGGGTGTGTGGAGGTTGGTGTGGGTGTGTGGAGGTGGTTTGGGTGTGTGGAGGTTGGTGTGAGTGTGTGGAGGTTGGTTTGGGTGTGTGGAGGTTGGTTTTAGTGTGTGGAGGTTGGTGTGGGTGTGTGGAGGTGGTTTGGGTGTGTGGAGGTTGGTGTGGGTGTGTGGAGGTTGGTTTGGGTGTGTGGAGGTTGGTTTTAGTGTGTGGAGGTTGGTGTGGGTGTGTGGAGGATGGTTTGATTGTGTGGAGGTTGATGTGTGTGTGTGGAGGTTGGTATGAGTGTGTGGAGGCTGGTGTGGGTGTGTGGAGGTGGTTTGGGTGTGTGGAGGTTGGTGTGAGTGTGTGGAGGTTGGTGTGGGTGTGTGAAGGTTGGTTTGGGTGTGTGGAGGTTGGTGTGAGTGTGTGGAGGTTGGTGTGGGTGTGTGAAGGTTGGTTTGAGTGTGTGGAGGTTGGTTTTAGTGTGTGGAGGTTGGTGTGGGTGTGTGGAGGATGGTTTGATTGTGTGGAGGTTGATGTGTGTGTGTGGAGGTTGGTATGAGTGTGTGGAGGCTGGTGTGGGTGTGTGGAGGTTGATGTGGGTGTGTGGAGGTTGGTGTGTGTGTGTGAAGGTTGGTTTGAGTGTGTGGAGGTTGGTTTTAGTGTGTGGAGGTTGGTGTGGGTGTGTGGAGGTTGGTGTGGGTGTGTGGAGGTTGGTATGAGTGTGTGGAGGCTGGTGTGGGTGTGTGGAGGTTGGTATGAGTGTGTGGAGGCTGGTGTGGGTGTGTGGAGGTTGGTGTGGGTGTGTGGAAGTTGGTATGGGTGTGTGGAAGTTGGTATGGGTGTATTGAGGCTGGTTTGGGTTTGTGGAGGATGGTTTGAGTGTGTGGAGGTTGGTGTGGGTGTGTGGAGGTTGGTGTGGGTGTGTGGAGGCTGGTTTGGGTGTGTGGAAGTTGGTATGGGTGTATTGAGGTTGGTTTGGGTGTGTGGAGGATGGTGTGAGTGTGTGGAGGTTGGTTTGGGTGTGGGGAGGTTGGTGTGGGTGTGTGGAGGTTGGTGTGGGTGTGTGGAGGCTGGTTTGAGTGTGTGGAGGCTGGTTTGAGTGTGTGGAGGCTGGTGTGGGTGTGTGGAGGTTGGTGTGGGTGTGTGGAGGTTGGTGTGGGTGTGTGGAGGCTCGTTTGGGTGTGTGGAGGTTGGTGTGGGTGTGTGGAGGTTGGTGTGGGTGTGTGGAGGTTGGTGTGGGTGTGTGGAGGCTGGTGTGGGTGTGTGGAGGCTGGTGTGGGTGTATGGAGGCTGGTTTGGGTGTGTGGAGGTTGGTTTGGGTGTGTGGAGGATGGTGTGAGTGTGTGGAGGTTGGTTTGGGTGTGTGGAGGTTGGTTTGAGTGTGTGGAGGCTGTTTGGGTGTGTGGAGGATGGTGTGAGTGTGTGGAGGTTGGTTTGGGTGTGTGGAGGTTGGTTTGAGTGTGTGGAGGTTGGTTTGGGTGTGTGGAGGTTGGTTTGGGTGTGTGGAGGCTGTTTGGGTGTGTGGAGGCTGGTTTGGGTGTGTGGAGGCTGGTTTGGGTGTGTGGAGGCTGGTGTGGGTGTGGAGGTTGGTGTGGGTGTGTGGAGGCTGGTGTGAGTGTGTGGAGGTTGGTGTGGGTGTGGAGGTTGGTGTGGGTGTGTGGAGGCTGGTGTGAGTGTGTGGAGGCTGGTTTGGGTGTGTGGAGGTTGGTGTGGGTGTGGAGGTTGGTGTGGGTGTGTGGAGGCTGGTGTGAGTGTGTGGAGGCTGGTTTGGGTGTGTGGAGGCTGGTTTGAGTGTGTGAAGGCTGGTTTAGGCGTGTGGAGGTTGGTTTGAGTGTGTGGAGGCTGGTTTGAGTGTGTGGAGGCTGGTTTGGGTGTGTGGAGGTTGGTTTGAGTGTGTGGAGGCTGGTTTGGGTGTGTGGAGGTTGGTTTGGGTGTGTGGAGGTTGGTTTGAGTGTGTGGAGGCTGGTGTGAGTGTGTAGAGGCTGGTTTGAGTGTGTGGAGGCTGGTGTGAGTGTGTGGAGGTTGGTTTATGTACACAGGTTATGTGAGAGAAGATGGAGTGTGTACCATGGAGTGCGAGATGAAGGAAAGTTGAAGTGTTTTTAAGGCTCTTTTGCGTACCGCATTATGGAAATTAAGCTGCGTACTCAGAGCAGTGGTGGGAAAGAATTACAACTTTTATTATTTAATTATAACTTTATATGACACTACAAAGGATCTGTGTTATCACAGCAGCCCCAAGCAGTTCTAGAGGAAGCGTAGGGCTTCATTACAGAGTGAGATAACTGGCTGTTTTGAGAGTGGCCGATATTGCCCTGTGCCCTACAAAAAACTGATTATACTGCACACTCTCACCAGCCTCTGTAGCTCTGTTGGTGGAGAGGGTGGTAGAGGCAGAAATGAGTGAGTTCTAACTCCTCCCTCTCCTGCCAAGAAACCCCATGGAGTAGAGGAGTCATTTGCATACAGAGCAGGCGGGCGGGGCTTGCCTTATGAATCAGCCACTCAGCTCGTAGGTAGCGTAATGATGATCTTGCACGTTTGCACTGACTCCACTTGTGTGCAGCAGCCCTGCAGTCTGGTTCATGTTTGGTGATGTAATGCACATACAGTGAGGAAAATAAGTATCTGAACACCCTGCGAAGAATTGACATCTTAGGTATGTCCACTGTCCGTTTGCAGCAGTAAAACACAAATAAATTATTTTTTAGTCATTTATTTATTTTTTTAGATTATGTTTCTCACAGTGGACGTGCACCTAAGATCAACATTTCAGACCCCTCCATGATTTCTAAGTGGGAGAACTTGCAAACTCGCAGGGTGTTGAATTACGTATTTTCCTCACTGTACACTTATCTTCAGTGTTAGCAGATGCTAGGTGAAGCACGTTGTCTTGGTTTGCTTTAGCACCGTCTGTGGTAGCTAATGCTTCCAGGCAGGTAAGTAGTGTTGTTTGATGAGTCATGTCCGTGTATCTGCTTTAACTCTGTCTGCGTCCTGGATCTGCAGGCTAGTGGATTTCACCAGGCTGCCCTCTCCCACCCCTGAGAACAAGGATCTGTTCTTTGTGACGAGGAACTCTGTAATCCAGCCTTCACCTGCACGCAGCTCCAGCTACTCCGAGGCCAACGAACCTGACATCCAGATTCCCAACGGCAGCAAGAGCCTGTCCATGGTAGACCTGCAGGACACGCGGGCCCTGGAGGGTGTCCCGAGCACCTCGTCCAGCGACCCCGCCCCCGACGGCCAGGGGGCCGGTGCGTGGAACGCCCGCACGCTCAAGGGCTCGGCGCTCGTGGGGCCCACACTGAGGAAGACGGGCCAGACGCCCACCACGCCGAGCACGGAGAGTGCACCGGGCCGTCTTCAGCTCCTGGCACCGCTCTCCTTCCAGAACCCAGTGTACCAGATGGCTGCAGGCTTGGCCATGTCTCCCCGCACCCCTGCCTTGACCCCTGTCCCTGCCCCAACCCCTGCCCCGACCCCTGCCACTGACTCGGGCTCCGAATGCCACAGCTCGGTCAGTTCACAGGGCAACGCGGAGGACGCAGCAACCGTGGGGTCCAAGCACCCGCCGGCCGCCGCCCAGGTGGGAGGGGCGGGAGCAGGAAGTGGAGGGAGCAGCGGCGACGAACTCGTCCGGCGCTCGGGGGAGTTTGCGCGGAGGCAGCTGTCCCTCACCGAACCCCAGCAGCAGCCCAGCGTTCCCAGGCAGAACAGCGCCGGCCCCCAGCGGCGGATCGACCAGCCGCCGCCCGCCGTCACCCGAGGCCGCACCCCCCCCAGCATGCTCAACGCCGGCCCCTACCCACGGCCGTCCAGCGGGGGCATGTTGTCCTCGTCCTCGCCCGACTGGCCCAGTGCCGGCGCCCGGCTCAGACAGCAGTCGTCCTCGTCCAAAGGAGACAGCCCTGAGACGAAACCGCGCACGCTGCACAAACAGGTGAGCACACACCCCATATTGCAGGACATGCACGTCCTGCTGCTAGGACCAGCACTGTAGGCTTGGACATCACTGAACACCAAATCTGCAGTACCTCAAAGCTTTTGGTTTCTTTCATTTATTGGTTTAAACATATTGGTTGAAGGACAGCTTGGATTTGGTAGCATATAAGATTCATAATGCAGTGATCGTAACTTGGCAGACTGTGTGTCACTTGAATATGCACTTCTATTTAGGACTACAGTGTTTCAGATGCACTTCAGACATGTGTAAAGTTTACTTAGCACTTTTGTGCTTCAAAAAAAACTATTAAATACATAGATAATTATATTCCAAGATCTATCACCTCAGGGTTTGAAAGGGTTTGAAAAAAATCTATTGATTTAAATGGGAAAAGATATAATTTAAAAGTCAATTGATTTAAGTAGAATAGATTACAAAGACAGAAAGAACCAAATAAACTAGAAGCTATGAGATAAAACATGAAAGTTGAAAGTAAAAATGTACTAAGATAAAAGATGAAAAAGGCAGAATACATTAAGAAATAAAAAACTGAAAGAAATAAGTGTGTTGTAGTGCTAAAAATTAGATGTGAAAAGTGTGCTAGTCAAAGTCAGAAGATGCCGAAATGGTTCTGAGCCTTGGGCCGTTCCTATGAGCAAGAGGAAGCTGTTCCAGCCTCACACCTCGAGGACAGGGAGGTGCTGCTGTCTGTCCCGATCTGACGCTAGACGCTGCTAGCTGACGCTAGATGCTAGCGATCTGAGGGGATGCATACCCCTCGCACATCGTGTAAAATCCTGGTGATTGTAGGGATTTTATGGATATTTTTTTATCGGATTCTATTATTGGCTTCAGTAGAAATATTCCTCTCCCATAGCTGAGTTCACTGGAGTATTCCTCTCCCAGCTGAGTTCACTGGAGTATTCCTCTCCCATAGAGCTGAGTTCACTGGAGTTTTCCTCTCCCATAGCTGAGTTCACTGGAGTATTCCTCTCCCAGCTGAGTTCACTGGAGTATTCCTCTCCCATAGAGCTGAGTTCACTGGAGTTTTCCTCTCCCATAGCTGAGTTCACTGGAGTATTCCTCTCCCATAGCTGAGTTCACTGGAGTATTCCTCTCCCAGCTGAGTTCACTGGAGTATTCCTCTCCCTAAGAGCTGAGTTCACTGGAGTATTCCTCTCCCATGGCTGAGTTCACTGGAGTATTCCTCTCCCAGCTGAGTTCACTGGAGTATTCCTCTCCCATAGAGCTGAGTTCACTGGAGTTTTCCTCTCCCATAGCTGAGTTCACTGGAGTATTCCTCTCCCATAGCTGAGTTCACTGGAGTATTCCTCTCCCATAGCTGAGTTCACTGGAGTATTCCTCTCCCATAGCTGAGTTCACTGGAGTATTCCTCTCCCAGCTGAGTTCACTGGAGTATTCCTCTCCCTAAGAGCTGAGTTCACTGGAGTATTCCTCTCCCAGCTGAGTTCACTGGAGTATTCCTCTCCCATAGAGCTGAGTTCACTGGAGTTTTCCTCTCCCATAGCTGAGTTCACTGGAGTATTCCTCTCCCTAAGAGCTGAGTTCACTGGAGTATTCCTCTCCCATGGCTGAGTTTACTGTAGTATTCTTTTCCCATAGTTGAGTTCACTGGAGTATTCCTCTCCCTAAGAGCTGAGTTCACTGGAGTATTCCTCTCCCTAAGAGCTGAGTTCACTGGAGTATTCCTCTCCCATGGCTGAGTTCACTGTAGTATTCTTTTCCCATAGTTGAGTTCACTGGAGTATTCCTCTCTCAGCTGATAAGAGGGTAGGGTAGCAGGCTCCTCAGTACCAGCACAGCCACCGGCCTCGTGATTAAATGACTGTCCAAACCGTTCATCTCGCCTCCACTGAAATGAATCCTCATTAAAAATTGATCAACCATTTCCCAGATGGCTGGAAGGGCTCTTGTCACCTTGAAAAGTTTTAAGGCATCATCTAATCCCTCTCAGCCTGCTAAATGTGGCCTCGTGCGTAGTGGAAAAGCCACGCCAAGGAGTTAAAAAAGCAAACAAGCAAAATGTTAATCACGCTAGCAGGGCAGGGCCACGGAACTGGGGATGATTTGCTCCTACAGGGCTGCGGCTTACTTCACAGGTTTGCTTCGTCTTCAGAGAGCAGTCGAGAAAACAATACAGGACACGTCACGGGCTGGGCGTCCCATCCCCCGAAACGCTGATTGAAAATGCTTGGTGTCCTCCACATTTTACTGTTTACTGTATCCATTTTACTGTTTACTCATCAAATGATGGTATTCTCTCATCATCTGTGTGTGTGTGTGTGTGTGTGTGTGTGTGTGTGTGTGTGTGTGTGTGTGTGTGTGTGTGTGTGTGTGTGTGTGTGTGTGTGTGTGTGTGTTAAACAGGCCCCCTCCCCGGTCAATCCTGTTGCACTGGACCGCACCGCTGCCTGGTTGCTAAATTTGAACGTGCAGTATCTGGAACAGGAGGGAGGTGACCCAGATTCCAAACACAGAGAGGACCTCCCAGCCAAGGAGGAGCTCACCCAGGCTGAGAAGGTACTACTACACTTTCCACGAGGGGAACCAGCACCATAAAGTGGCTGGGCTAGCTCACTCTTCAGTCACTTCCTATTCCTGTACCAAACAGCTGTGAGCAGGACGTGTGTAGATGGTGCCGAACACGATGGGCCCAGCACAACCACACCCGCTTTCGTTTAACACAGCTGACCTTTGGCCAGTCGCCATGGCAGCTGGACCTGCACAACATGTTGTCCTTTAAGACCTGTCGCACCTGCAGGACTGATGCTGCTAAAGAGTGCAAGACATCCGTCCCGCAGTTGAACGTTCGGTTAGTCGTTGGTGCTGTGAGCATCATAACCAGCCAGTGTTTGCCTATCATGCTTCAATACATTGGATGGCATCCCACTGGCATTACATAGTCCCAGTGTTGATCATCATGCACTCCTGAGTTTAGTTTAGAGGTCGGTGATGGACGGACATTGTTTAGAGGAGGAACACGGGGGCTCCATGAGAGATGGGGAAGACAGGAAGACTGTGACTCACCAGCCAGGAAGGAGAACAGACAGGGCTGGGAGAGAGAGCGAGACTGTGGGAGAGAGAGCGAGACTGGGAGAGAGAGCGAGACTAAGGGAGAGTGAGCGAGACTGAGGGAGAGTGAGCGAGACTGAGGGGGAGAGACGGGGAAAGGAAGAGAGACAGGAACCGAGAGAGAGAGTGTGACTGGGAGTGAGTGAGAGAGAGACAGGAGAGTATCAGAGAGAGAGAGAGAGACAGGCACTAGCACAGAGTCCCGCTGGGACAGGGGTTGTTGCGGGCAGCTAGGCCTCCCCTCAACCCGCCATTTGACTCCACCCCAGAGACTCCACCCTATAGATTCCACCCTAAAGACTTTGTCCAAGTGACCCCATCCTAGAGACTCCACCCTAGAGACTCCACCCCAGAGACTCCACCCTAGAGGCTGGTGTGAGCTCCTCACCATGCCGTTCAAGACCCGCAACCACTTTACATCCTCCACCCCAGACACTGCGTCTGGTGTTCACACGCTCTTGACTCCAACAATGTTGAAGCTTCGTTTACATTTTGAAGGAGCTGCTGTCTTTCTTCTATTAATACACCATTTCACATCTCTATCAGAACCTGACTAGCGTGTGCTGGGCCACGTCCCGGCCCGTGTGCTACGGCGCCTACAGCCCGGCTTACACTGCCTGCTTTTTCCAAGTGGGACTGTTTATTGTCTCAATCTATTAAAATGAATGACCTTGAGGCCAGATGACTATAGGGACAGAAATGGCACTCTGTCCCTGATGTCCTCGGTTACCATGGAGTCGTCCTGTCCCATATCTTGGCCTGATTCAGGGGTTTTATGTTCAGACTTTAGGTTATGGTTCCCCTCTGTGAGCATCTCTCTATTCCTCCGTTCATCTTTTTACTTCACTTTTCTATGATCTCTCTGCCTTCTCCTCTCTCTCTCTTTCTTTTACCCTTTCACACCTTCATTCCCCCTTCATCTTTTTATTTTTTGTTTCTTTCCCATGACATTTCGTCCTCCCCCCCCTCTCTCTCTCTCTCCCTCTCCCTCAGTATCAGCAGGAGATAGCCATGCTGCAGGAGCGCCTGCGTCTGTCTCTGAAGAGGTTGGAGGAGTACGAGACGCGTCTTCAAGGTCAGGACGATCACATGCACAAGATGCTCCTGGAGTACCAGGCACGCCTGGAGGACACCGAGGAGCGTCTCCGGCGCCAGCAGGAGGACAAGGAGCTACAGATGAAGAGCATAATCACCAGGTGATGGCTAACACCCGCCCCAAGCCCCTCCCCTACCTTCTGCTAGCCCCTCCCCCCACATGTCACCTGCTCCTCCCCTGTGATGGCCACACACCTCCTCTCGGACAGGCAGGAGCTAAATGCCCCACGGCAAGTGAAGTCGTTCTCACTTCCACGTTCTTCTGTTCGGAAGAGGCTCGCCTGCCCACAGATCTTCTATCCAGCAGCTTCATGAATTAAACACGAAGTTCTATTTCTCAAAAGATCAAATTATTGTGGTTAAATTCTGCAGATTGCCTCGAGCTTCAAATCAGTGTGAGAGCTTTCATTTTTTAGCCTTGCCTAATTAAAGCTTCTTCTATTAAAGTTTGATCAGTTAAGAATGTGTTACATGGATCTGACTGGCGCTATACCCCTATCTGGAGATGGTTGTTGAGCAAGTCTGTTCCTTTGGACCATTGCAGGTTAATGTCAGTCGAGGAGGAGCTGAAGAAAGACCATGCAGAAATGCAGGCCATTGTGGACTCCAAGCAGAAAATCATTGAAGCCCAGGTGAACACCACGCCCCAGCCCTCCTTTAGCACAGGAACCACCTCTTGATAACTGCAGACGGAAGCTCTCTTGTTCTTGTTTGTGTTGTCTATGTGTGACACGCGTTTGGTTGTTGTTCTAAGCAGCACGCACACACTGTTACTATAGGTATTGCGTCATTACGACCTGCACGTTGCTAATTTTATTTTTTGTTACATCAATTACCGTACATAAGATGTTGGATAAATAATTCAAAACACCTTGGTTAGAGATTGACAATTGATTAATCCCAAGAGTTCAAAACGTCCCTTTTTAGACACAACCATAAAACATCACTGCTATAAACACAACAGTACTAATACCACCTTAATTGCCTGGCAGAAAACACATTCATAATTACACATTTTCCCCATCTGCTAATACTTCAATATGAAACAGTTCTGCTTATAATCAACAAAAAAGTGTTTGATGATTCAGCTCAGAGCCGAGTGGAGCATTTACCATTGGGCAGCTTATTAATGACTTCAATACCCTTATGGAAAAATACAGTCAGTCACTTTCAGTATGTCCACTGGACAGGAACCATACAGAAGACATAAAAACCTCAAAAACGTTGATAATTGCAGCTCATCTCTCTACCCACAACCCCTTTCTCTTAAACCACAAAAAACTGTAAGCACAAATACGCAAACATAGATCTGAAAACAGCATTCTGCTTCTGATTCCAAGTCCATGTGAATGTGGAGGGTCTCACTGCAAAACAGAGAAACACAAAACCTTAAAAAACAAACAAAATTTGTCTGTTCTGTTGTAAATACCTTCAGAACTGATTCCTCTGCTCACAGCTCTGATCTGACACACAGCAGCACCATTAATATATAACCCTATAACCCATGTTATAGACCAGCAGAGATCTGCAGTATCATTTCTTCAGTTTAGTATGTGTTCTCCTTTCTTCCTCCACTCCTCTTTTATTCCTGCTGTCTTTCTACCTCGTCCCCTATTTCTGTCCCCTCCCTGGATGTAGTATTAATGAAGCTCTTACAGTCCTGGGAGGAGGGGTGGCAAATAACACACAGATAAATACAAAATAAACACTGTATCTTATAAACCCACAATTCAATGTGTTTATTATGAGGTTGCAGGAAAAAAAACAATTTAAAGAATAAATAAATACATTTAAAAAGTGGCTCTAGGTCAGAGAGATGTCTAATCCAACGAGTTTGGTTATTTTTGCCCGTCTTAAAAAAAAATATTAATAAAATAAATGAATAAGAAAAAATAACTTGTTCTCTGGTAGCATCCTGGTGCCGCCCCTCCCCCCCATCCTCACTGTTCTCTGTGAAGCTTCAGTGATAGCTTGTAAACGGATGCCAGCTCTGCTTTAACTGTGTTTCGTTAACAGCTAACGAATCTTGAGTCAACATCTACAGCATCTAATCATCATGTTCAACACTGGACCACTAATTTGTGCTGACACAAAATATTTGTTGTTCCTATGTGATTCTGGTCTTGGTAGAAGTGTGTGCAGACCCTTTAAAGAGAAAGGCTTTTTCACCAATGAGTGTATGCAGTTTAGCCAAAATCAGAGCCCAGCATAAAAGCATGTCATGTGAACACAGCCAGAGGTAGTGTTTTATTGCCAACAAGAAATCACCTTTTTAAGACAACAGCACCCCCAAGTGGCCAAAGAGAAATCACGTTTCTTCATGACAAGGCAAAATTGGGATCATAAAACCCAGATTTTGAGAAATCTTTATACGATCATCAGGTTTTTAGGACTTCTGAAATTCCAGTCATTTCTGATGATCACTGCTTATAATGTTCACGCGATGATTTGGTTATCTGTACAGGTAATGTGTGCCTACGCCAATAGATGTATCGCGCACGTCAGAGTCAACTCAGAGTCACTCTGTCTGTCTCCCTCTCACTTCATCACTCTCTCACTCGGTTTTATCGGTTTCACATCCACTCTGTCTCCTTCTCTCTCCCTCCCTCGCACTCCTTCTCTCTGTCGCCCCCTGCAGGAGAAGCGCATATCGTCTCTGGATGCGGCTAACGCTCGCCTCATGAGCGCCCTCTCCCAGCTGAAAGAGCGCTACAGCCTGCAGACGCGCAACGGCATCTCGCCCACCAACCCCAGCAAGCTGCAGATCACCGAGAACGGAGAGTTCCGCAACAGCAGCAACTGCTAGTGGGGCCACCCCTGGCTCCGCCCACTCATGCCTCCGACCACTCCTGCCTCCGCCCACCCCTATTCCACCCGCCCGTTCCTCTGCCCACCCCTGCCTACGCCCCCCAAATCCAGCTGCGCCCAACCCCCCACCTCCACCCGCCCGGCCTTCGCCCCCCCCCCCCCCCCCCCCCCCCCCCAACTCCACCCACCCCTTCCTCCACCCGCTGCACCCCAAGGGCTATGGGTAACGAGAGCAGTGGAGAACATTCATTGGCTCTGGACTCCAGCGAGGTTCACGCCATCGGACACACTCACTCCTGAAGCCGTCTGCAGTCATTAAGTGTAACGTAACATCATTGGCTTTAGGTTTAGGTTTTCGTAATCACTTTGATGGACGAATTTAATTGGTTGTTAGTAGACACAATGGTCAGTTCAGTGAAGTACAAATAACCAGAGAACTAAGTCCACGAGATTTTTATACTGCAGTGACTGCTTTTGTTTTTTTAAGTAGACATGATGTCGTTTGAATGGTCTGTTGCATTGTCTGAGTTTAGATTCACAAGCCAAGCAAAGATGTCAAATGGGTTTCACTGAACATTCATATCCCTACGCACAGTTTAACCAAACTCCACCCAAACCCCAACCAAGCCCGACCTCCATCCTGCCTTCCTAAACTGTGCACATTTCTTTTTCATTTCACATTTAAAGTTTTTACTTAGCAGCATAGCAGTGATACATACCTATTACCACTTGTCAAAGCACTTTTTATAAGTGATTTTAAATGACAGATTTTCAGGTTGGCCTCAAGTGGAGAAGATCGACGTGTTTCGTTACGACACATTTCATCTACACCTTTTCTCCCCTGAACCCTTTGTTGCATGCCTCCTAGCAGGGCTAGCCGTAGCACAAACGCTCTCCTGCTCACAGAACTGCGTGTGGCAAGACGAGGTCTGCAGTTCCACGTTTGATTCGTACCTTGTATGTTTGTACATATTAGTCTAACTGGAGGTTGTTTGCCTCATCGATGTATATAAAACATTCGCTATATCATTTTTTTAATTGTCTCTTGAGAGGAACAGGGAGAGGTCTTTTGTACAGTGTATATTCCTCTTCACCGTGTTTAATTCTGCCGTGCTGCATTAAACATGTAAACCGTCAGGCCACAGCGGTCCGTTCAGGTACTGGCTGAGCTGACTGTCCACCCCCGACCCTGTGCAGGTGTTCCTCGTCCGTAGCTCAGAGCCCGGGCTGCTCCGTGGAGCGGCCACACCGTAAGAATGCTGTTTCCTGTTCTTGTGTAAGACGGGAGCAGACACCAGGAGCCTGTTGCAGTTTCTCCCAAACATCAGTAGCGCATCAGTGTCTATGCACTTTTTAGCAGTAGAATGCACTTCTTAACCAAAACCTGCACCTCTGGACTTGTATTATAGGCTGTCCACACTTAGACGTGTTCGACGGTAGAGCGTTTGGGACTGCTGCTGAGGTGGGAAGCAGGGGGCGTAGTCGAGGCGAGGAGGCGGGGCCTGGGGGTGGTCAGAGCAGTGAAGGCATCACAACACTGGCTCCACCCCCTGGCTCTCCTGTTGACAGCTGAACACTCTTTTCCCACAATGCCCAGACAGTCCCTGTGCGGTCATCAGGTGTCTCCTGCCACGTGTCCTCTTAACTCAAGCGGGATTTATGTCGGGTTTATAGATGGTTTTAAGACAGTTTTGTGCAATTTTTTTGTTTTTTTTGGCTATGGGAGAGAAAAAATGATTGTGTCAACTGTATTTGTTTGTTTTGGGTGGAATCTTTACCACAGATTGGTTCTCCACATCCCATAGTCTCTTGGCTCCTTCCCAGTCGTGTGCCCGACTTTGTAATTGTGAATTTGTTTTAATTTATACTTTAAATTATGTCCAGATCATTAATTTATTTCTGTGTGTGTTTTGTTTGCCTGTCCTGGCTGTGAGAGTGCTTGTTAAGGTGTGAATGCTGAAGGTCCTGTAGTTGATATCTGTAAAGTATAAAGAGGATTCTCAGTACTGCTGGTCTCAGATCAGTGTTGTGAATGCTAGAGGTCCTGATATCTGGGAAGTACAGAGAGGATGCTCGTACTGCTGGTCTCAGACCAGTGCACCAATAAGCACTCTTTAAGGGTTCCTTCTGGTTAGCCTCCGTTCAACATTGCTCTATTAAACTCAATACTCAAATATTTTGTTTACAGAGATTATGAATTGTGTTCTATATAATATATATAAACCACTGCACAAGGAAGTCTGCTCCTCCCTTTCACCTGTTGGCAATAGTGCACAGCTCAAGTCTCAACACCGATACCGTTACGCCACCTTGATTTGGACACCGTGCTGCTGTGTTCTGGTGTGTTCTGGTGTGTTCTGTTTCATAACATCAGGCAATAGGGAATTTCTTCCTCTCCCCTCTCCCATTTTTGGCATGCAAAAAATAAAATAAAAAGATCAATAAAAATAAAAAACAAAAAATAACTTTGTTTTTTATCTAACATCCCACAGATTGTTTGGTATGTATGTTTAAAAATGATTGCAAGTTTGCTTTATGTACATACATCAAGATAAAAAAATACAGATATATGGAGTCATTTGTGTTAAAGAGAATGTTATGTGCAATTAATGTACAAATGCCACTAGAATTATTAAAGTTTTATTTTAGCTATTTCAAGGTTCTGTCATTGTTGTTTGTTACATTGCAACACTGCCCATTAAAAAAATAAATTATGAAAAGAACAGAGATTAGTTCTCATTACAAAGCAATTTAAAAACAATAAAAACATCACTTAGTCAACCTTAAAATCTCATAAGTATTTGAAGCTGTAAGACAGAAAAACCCTAGTGCCACCTAGTGGACACGTGAAGAACGTAAAATAACTGAGAAATTAAATTACGTGATTGTTCATTCCCTCATGTTGAGGGGAAATAATATATAAAACTAGGCAAAGTAGCATGCAGACCAAATGCACCTTGTTTCAAATAGCAGGAGCTTATATTCTGGTAGATTGTGTCTTGCTGGTGTGTACCAGTGTACCACAGTTAAGTCATCGATTCTATCCAGCAGAAAAACATTATTTTAATGAGCTTCAGTGGTCACATATAAACATGCCGTACTGGAGACAGATGTAATAACAGTGTGCTTTTGAATCTTATGCTCAATAAGTGGATGTTCTCAGTGTTCTTCAGTGGTCTGTGTGCTTTCTGCTTCTGCACGTCACTGTAGGTACTGTAGTTGGTGCTGCGGGCTGACCCACTAAGAAACTAGAAAGTTCCAACTCGCCAGTAAGTAAGTAAAAAGTGCCAAAACCACCCAAAGCCTTTAAAATTATTATTTCTTTGTTATAACAGTAGTAGGGCACAGCTGACATACCAATTATATATATTACAGTGTAAAATTTTCACAAAACCTTGACACAGCCGCTTCCTGTACAGCCCATATCCCTCTCTATTACAAACGCTCATGTAGGAGACATCACACGCATCACACATGATATCCAGTGATGTACGGGCAGGCGTTTCAAAGTTTCTGTGTGAAAAGTTCCCTCAGGAGCTGAAACGGTGGAAGTTTGTGTGTGTGTGTGTGTGTGTGTGTGTGTGTGTGAGTGCTTCCTCATGCCTTGGCAGTGATAGCCTGCAGATTGCTGGTGTTCCTCAGGATGTTGGGCACAAACAGAAGGCCCGATGCTCTCTCGATGCTCTCGATGGGCACGAGGAATCGCTCCAGTGGGATCTTCTCATCCACCGGCATGTTGGGCATGACATAGGGACGCAGCTCCACCCCCCCGCGCTGCTTCTCCAGGACCACCACCTTGAAGAAGTGAGTCGGCACCGCTACATGGTTCTTCCCGATGACCTGATACTTCACGTACATCTTCCCATCGGGTTCCTGCCTGAGGACAGCCAAGCATGCGTTAGAGAACTGAACCGGAGGATACAAACAAGTCACTCTAAAAGTGCATCTGGTTTATTGTATGACACAAGTCACTGTGTACGTTAAAACAACAGAACAAGGCAAAATGAAAATTAGGCCTGGGCAAACTGTGATGTCTGAACCCCAACGGTGATCCCGGACCCCAACGGTGACGCCTGAATGCTAACGGTGATGTCTGAACCCCAACGGTGATCCCGGACCCCAACGGTGATGTCTGAACCCCAACGGTGATGTCTGAACCCCAACGGTGATGTCTGAACCCCGTGGAGACAGTCTCCTAATGTTCGGTGACTCTAGTACAGACGTGCTCTTCTAGCAGTGTGTGTGCAGGGTATTGTCGACCCGAGCTGTGAGATGATCAATCCACTTTCTCCAACAACGATGAAATCAATAATAGCCAAATGTATACTCTTCATCTGCAATGTGTTCATGTAAGGATTTTAATACAGTTCAGAAGAAAGTGTTGCTTTATAAGAGTGTTTTATGGCTGCTTTGCTATCTTTGGACATATCGCCCAAGCCTGTGTGTGTGCACCAACTCCTCTGACATTGAGAGTCTGATGTCAATATCAGAAGAGAAGCTCACCTGGGCAGGTAGAGGGGTCCTGAGCACACAAACACGTTCTGGTTCTGCTTGGCGAGAGTACGACAGTACGTCTCTAAATTTTTCCATGCGTTCTGGTTTAAGTGAGGGTTCTGTGGAATAAATAATCAGAGTAAACAATTATGTCAAGCAGAAAAATGTGATTTTAACGAACTGTACTGTTTAACGGGGCCTAATATACATATAAACATGTGCTATGCTCTAGGCAAATGGAACAATTGTTTATATTTATGTCTAGCATTTCTCTTAATATGAAGTATAGTATGGGAGACCTTTATCTTGTATTTTCCCCCTAAAGGTTTTTTTCAGTTCAAACTGATTTCCCGCTCACCTGCGGGGCCACGTTGCTCAGGTAGAAGGTGTCGTCCATGGCCTTCTGGCTCCATTTGTGATTGGCCGCTGCGGCCAGGTGTCCTCTGTCGAACCCGCTGCCCTTATAATCAGCGTTGGTTGCTCTGTGGTAAACATGCACCGAGTCGTCCTCTCTAAACTCACAAAACCTCCTGTCCGACGTCCCAGTCAGAGTCTCCGAGCTCAGCTGCTCTATCACCCATGCTGCACTTCTGTTTCTTGGATCGTAAGAAATAACGTAGCCCTCCCGCGATTTGATATTAGAAAGGGAAGGGAAACCATATTTCATCGCTGCTGTAGATCGACTCGGTGTTAATTGACCCTGTTGATACGGCGCGATTTCTGACGCCGCATCTACAATCGGTACCGGAATAATCGGTACGCGATGAAGGAGTTCATCGGAAATCGTCCGTGACCTGGACCTGTCAGACGCTGTCAGCGCAGCACCGATTCCAACGCCGATTGTCAAGGACACACCAGAGATTATCCATCGTGAACTAAATATGCGGTGCATGGTTCACTTTTACTACTACTACGGTTCATGTAAAAACGGAATAAAATGGCTTAAAAGTTTCTCGTTGTTTTATTTCTTGGAGTTTGCTGCGGCAGTAGAAATCCAAGTTCCTCGTTGCTGCTTCTCATGTCGCAGGTTTGTGACGTCAATTCCGTCCTTAAAGCGACATCACGATCATTTTTTGTATGAATTGGTTTTATGGTTATGAGTTTTATGGTGCATATACTACGCAAAGCAAAATATACCGTTATACTACAGATTAATCGCTGAAAGGAATACCACTACACTACAAGGCAACGTTCATGTAGTCCCACAGTAATTACAATGTAATTGGTTAATTGACGCTTGCAAATGAGTAGCCTACACTGCACTAATAACTGTAGGCCTATTTAGATTGAGAGGTTTGCCTTCATTGTAGTTAAGAAATGCAAATCATTCGGGGTTTTTTGTAATGAATTTTTGAGAAAATCTATGCAAATCAAAATTTCAGATTGTTCAGATGTATATTTGGTTTATGCGTACGTACATGCATTTGTTTAATACCACATATGAAAGAAAAAAGGCCTCAGGATTAGCAATGCTTACTGAAAAGGTTCTCTCTCTCTGTGTCACACGCACACACGCACGCACGCGCACACACACACACACACACACACACACACACGCACGCAGGTGGCTGGGTCTCTTCTCATGGCTCAGCAGTCTGTATCTGGGATTCTACAGATTTGTTTTATCTTGCTTTTCATTTCAAAGCAAACTTGGAGCTCAAATGCAGGTTTAAGGCGTTTCTGGATCATAGGAACACTGGTGTTAAAATAGTCCCTTTGTAACAAAACAAGACTCTTTAACTAGTATATAATAGATTCCAATTGAATTTACTTAACATTTATTTCATTCTAATACCCCCAAAGTGATTAGGTAGAATTCAAATGAGTTAGAGACACCAGCTTGTACCTGGTGCTGTATACAAAGATTAGTACTGCAATGGCTTGTGGTCTAAAGAAAGAGCCTTCACCACTTTCCGTGTGCTTTCTGATTGTCAGATTTTATTCTTTGGAATGCTGACAGTACAGCGTCAGTCAGCTCAGTCGCCGCTGCCGTGATCAGGACAGCGCAGAAGCATAAAAGCCTGTGGAGGTGTGAAAGAGGACAGGGTTCCAGCAGCACTCCCAACAAAATGCCCATATGCCTCTGCTCAAGACCAGGAGAGCAGCTTGACTTGCCCGCGCCGATATTTCGCAGTCCGATTCGTGCCTCCTTGGCATAAAGTCACACCGGCTGGGACGAACGCTGCGTCACGTGTCCGGTTTGCAGTGCCGCGTTAACAACATGACAATAGCACTACGACCCCTTATTCAAACAACCATCTGGCTCATAGCTTCAGTCAGCACCGCCTTATTCTCTTCATTCACTAATATGAATGTAATAGTGAGAGGAATTTAATACCCTGGTAATGTGCTTTGGTTATGTTTGTGTTCGCTTTTTAATTTTAATTACACTTTTTTTGTTACAACACTCCTTTCATCAATAAAGCAGTGCTAGCTGGATTTAATACGTTTTTGAGCAGTTCTAAAAAGGACCGTGCTGACGTGATGTCTGCATGCTGGCTTCCGGCTGTCAGACGCCATTAAAGCTGGATACTGTGTTGGACTGTTGAGTTTTTATTTTCCTTTATATGCTTGACCTGTATAAGTGGAAGGACTCCAAAGCATCAGAAATAAACTCTCTGAAGTGACTACTACAGTATGCACCTCCATAAAAGACTCATTTATAATAGTAACATTTGCTTAGGAACAAAAATAATTTCTACAAAAAATATTCAAATAATGTTAATTTACAATCATTTATACTTTTCTTTCAGATAGACAGATAATAGATTTTTTTTTGGGCAATATATATACTCACCTCTTTCTGTACCCCATTTACATAAACATTATCTCAAACACAAACTACAGTGACATCCATTCTTTTTGCTTTACAGCCACTTGATGTCGTTTTATCAGGCTTGCCTATTCACATCAGCCGAGTAGAAAGTTTTCCAGCAGAAAAGTAGAACGCAGCAAAGTAAAAAGAGTGACGGGCATGTGAGGGTCGACCTTGGCATGACTGGATGTCTGAACAAGCTGGCTCAGTGTAGTGGATAATCCTAGGTGAGCGTGAACCGAGAACTACAACAGGAGGACAGAAAACAAAACCATACATATATACGCGTCGTCTTTCTCTTTACGCTTTTCTGTAGACTGAAACTGAAGGTGGTTTTTGTCTTTTTTTTTGGTTTCATTTTTTTCTTCATCGTTTTTCTTTTGGTTTATAGTTCTCTTTGTCCGGGGCGAACTGTGATATGAGGAGACGAACAAGCAGCTTCTCATCTGTGTGAAGGGCTCGGTGACCTCAGGCTACCAGTTGCCCTGGAAACACACTGCAGCTGCCCCAGAAGGCCCGCTCACAGCGTCAGGGGCCACAAACCCCGCCTCCGTCCGCGTGGTACGGTCCTCCGGACTTCGAGAAGGACTCCGTGTGGGGTCAAGGCAGCGACTAGGCGCTGGCGTGGAGGAGGCGGTGGGCGAGGAAGCTGAGCGCGGCGCTCAGGAGGCTGAGGTAGGGGGCGCTGGCACCACTGCAGCCTGCCTGGCCCTCACAGAGAGCCTCCTCGCAGAGAACGCCCTTGAAGTCAGGCGGGCACACGCACTTGTGATTCTGCACGCACGTGCCTCCGTTTAAACAGAGCAGCAGCTCATCGTCACACGTGTTCACTGGGAGGAGGAGAGGGAGGGAGAGGGGGAGAGACAGGAGGGGGAGAGACAGAAAAAGAGACAGGAGAGGCAGAGAGATGAGAGAAAGAGAGATGCAAGAGAGACAGGAGAGAGATGGGAGAGACAGGAGAGAGACAGGGGAGAGACAGGAGACAGATGAGGAGAGACAGAGGAGAGACAGGGGAGAGACAGGAGAGAGAGACAAGCAGTCGAATGACTCCACACAGTATTCACTCTTCTGTTTTCACTAGCAAACACTCTAAATGAGGTGCATAATCTGCCTTCATTTCACCACAATATTCAAGAAAGCAGAACCATCCCAGTCCACACCAGACCTAAACTAAGCCTGCAGCGTCTCTCCTGAACAGCCACTAATCTGGACCCGAATCTGCTGTCACCGCGCCGGCTTGTTCGGCAACTTACAGACACAGCCTTGCTTCCAGTTGTACCCGGGTAGGCAGTCCTCACACTTCTGCCCCGTGGCACCCTCTCGACACTGGCAGAAGCCTGTCTCGTTACAGCGGGCGTGCAAGGAGCCCAGCTGGTTGCAGTTGCACTCTGGGGAAGAAGCAGCCACAATTAATCCACTTTCCGAATCTGACGAAGGTCCCTGTTAACTGTCTAGACTGCTAAATCGTCTGGGTGTTTTCCACTGACATGGGTAGTGGGATTTGTGTGTGTGTGTGTGTGTGTGTGTGTGTGTGTGTGTGTGTGTGTGTGTGTGTGTGTGTGTGTGTGTTTTTTTAAAGTTCACATTTAAACTTTCCTAGATTTTTGCAATCCTTAATCCTTCAACTGTAGCCTATATTCAGGACCCAGAACACCTGATTTTATTCCATCTTCATCAGCAGATTACATAAAGCAGGTGTGCAGCCCTGCGTGGCTAAAACTAAAACCCAGACAGGGACCTGGGAGCACCTGTTCCAAAGCAATGAGTTGAGCAAAGTTGTTCTCATAACCTGCCCATATTCACACAGTGGTTTCTTTTAGACAACTCATTATTTTAAGTAACATTCAAGAGTTAAAAAGTTTATTAAAAGGTTATTATTAACGTGCCTCTTTTTAAGAGTTTACTGTTTTACTTCAGCTAGCTTAATGAATAAATAAACATTTGGGTTTGCTCAGCGTTTGTTGCTGTGGGGCTTTTTAAGATGTCACACATGCTCCTGATCCTGTCAGCGGACAGGACGACTACACACTAGTCCACGCGCAGACGCAGACATGCGCAGACCCGGCCGTCCAGGTGTGAACACGGCGGGAACGGATCCGTAGATTGTACAATTCGAAACCGACCAGGAAACGGGCAAGCGTTGCATAATTAATCATCGCATGAAAATGTTGCTGGCAATGGCCCTACATAGAGCAAAAACTCGAAAGTAAAGCAGTTGGCCAATGGCGCTGCACCTGTTCCCGCTCTTTAATCGGCATTAGTTTACAACATTTTTAGACATACAACAAAAAATGTTTTCTCTGCATATAGGTACACATCTAGGTTGACAGAGCTAATTCTGATTAAAGTTTTAACTAAATTAAAGAGCACAGCTTCTACTGTGTAGGCACCCTAATGTCTACCGAGCGCGATGTTTTTAATGGATGTTGATGTATGAACAGATTCTCTCCAGCAGAGGGCACTGTATCATTGTGCAGTTCAATAGCTCTGATGAGATACTCTACTAGTTCTGTACCGGCGCAGAGACGGATGACTAGGGTGTTAAGAATGGTTTTTTATTGCTTTTAGAAATGAACGAAAATTATTTATATCTGATTATATCTGATTCACCTAATTAACACCTTGGCCTAGAGATGAAATGACTGAGAGATTTCATAGTCAGAAATCTCTGCAATAGTTTTCCCAGGAAATCCATTATCGGACTTTGTGTTGAACATCTATGTTTCATATAAATAATTTCACTCGGTTGTTCACATAATTTGAGAGAGTGGGAGACGTGGACAAAGCAGTGATTGGAGGACAGAACTGAATAATATTAATATTATAAGACGTCTGGCTTCTGGGATACCGGAGTCTTCACACACTCCAGCTCAAGGTTCTTCTTTGAGAAAGCCGGTATTCCTCTCAAATAGAAATTTAGTTCCATGTTTTTACTGGACAGAATTCACACAGGAAAGAATACACTCAATGTAAAACGAGGGGCCATTCTAGGCACTGAGGTAAGGGTGGGAGACAGTTCTGACTGACCTATACAAACGTTCTCATCGTCCAGCTCCGCCGAAGCGTTCCGGAAGAATCCGAGACGACAGTGCTGGCAGTTCTGCCCTCGTGTGTTGTGTTTGCAGCTCACACAAGTCACAATGTTGATGAAGTCAATATAGCTGCAGCGGTTTGAGTGACCATAGCACTCGCAGTCTGGCAGAGAAGAGAGAAGAGAGGTGTTAGTCCAGAGGTCACACTCACAGGGAGGGACAGGACAAGGACACTGGGACGAGAGGTAAGGGACATTAACACACTGAAGCACAAAATACACACCTCTACCAGTTTTAGTCCCATATTTACTGTCAGAAGAGCAATAGTACTTCCTTTGCACACAGTGGGCACTGTGTCATTATTACTATTGTATCTTTATTATATCAAATTGTTTATGCTGTTTTAAACACTCATTTAATTGTGTTTTTAGATGCTGCCACACTTTTGAACTAATAGTACTAATCACAGGAAGATATGTAATTATGTTTTTCAGACGAACGCAATAAACACTTGAAGTACAAATGATCGTTCACAGGGATTTTTAGCTGAAAGCTGAGTTATTTAGTAAGCCGTCATCTTCGTTTCTTTAGTGTTTTGGTGCTGTGGGGCGATGAATAATTGATATCATGTTTTAAAGATGCTGGTGATGTTTGAGGACCTGCTGTGACGTTGTCCTCCAAGCAGTGGGATGGGGGCAAGAACAGCTAATGAAATATAAATGCTCAATTATTGCTTATACAGACGAAGGGACCAAGCAGGGTTTCACTGTATCCCATCTGTCTCTTCTGGTTGGAAATAACTAATGGAAGACTGAACAGGTACAGCAATGCTTGTCTGCTTGTCTTGTAACCACAGTGACCCAATGTCTGCTCACCTTAAGAGCCACAGAAACCAGTGTATGCATGCACAGAAACGAGGCAGACATGCAGAAAGGAAGAGAGAAGACACAGTGATGTTTTAGAGGATGTTTTTCCACAGTTCCCATATAGTATTCAAAGTAAGAGAACAAAAATGGTGAGCTAATATTGCCTTTGTGAGTTACAGTATGCTTTTAAATTACATTTGTAAACAAATAAAGTCTTTAAACAAAAGTCTCATTTTACAATATTGTCTTACCTTCGGATCTGACATACGTCAACTTTGTCAACCGAGTTTTTAGCCCACCGCTCGTCAAAAGCATTCGAATGACTTTGGAATTGAATCAAATATCATTAACCTAACTTACATCAGAGTACTGACTACAACTACTATATCATCACTACAAATGACCTCATAATATAGGACTTTGCTGTTGGGGTGTGAAATCAAAAACAGTGTTGATGCTCTCAGTGCTCCGAGTGCATGCTAAATCAAGGACAGAGAATTTGTGATACAGAATTTCTGTACATGGATTTAGTAATATCTAAGTACATCCTGCTACACAATACAATGTCTAGGTCTACTTTGGAGTCAGAACCTCTATCTCATCAATGGATGGGTTCACCCATAAAACAGGGCGGTTTATTTGCCATCGCGAGTCTAAATCAGAGCAATTTGGAAGGTCGACCTGAGAAATGAGTGGAGCTATAAGAGTTACTTGGGGTCAGCAAAGAGCATGGCATCCCATAATAGCTTCAGATTACAACGATTCTACTGCCAAGTTCAACACGCACAGAATCACGGAGGCTACACTCTACTTTCTTTTCGTGATTTTTCTCTTTCTCTTTCCTTCCCCCTTTGGCATGTCTGGTCTCTTTCCGAGCTTCACTGAACTTTTCAGCATTTGCAAATACTGTGCACACCAGAGAGATCAGAGCTTAGAAGAAACATCAGACTTAATCCATGATGGAGTCATGGGTTGTTACTAGCCTTTCATAATAATATGTTTGCTGTTGCTACACTACTTTGGCTCTCGGAGCATTTGAGGTCAGTGCAATTGCTGTATTAACAAGATGTACCTGATGCCTCTGTGTTCCTGTGTCTCGTTTTAGCAGGACCTGTCTCCTGTATGTCACCAGTAGGTGGCGCTTCACTCTTCTCCTTTCCTGTAGATCTATGATTAGCTTTGGGGATAGAAGAAGAAGCAGGAGGAGAGGATGCTTTGGGTGGAGGAGCAGATGTAGTAGAAGGAATATCGCGGTGGGGAGCCTTAGGGCCTGGAGATCCAGGAGGTGGAGATTCTAGCGCAGAAAATTCTAGAGAAGGAGCTGGATAATTGGTGAGAGGACCTTCAGGTGCAGGAAGATCAGGGAGTGAAGTTTCAGGTTCAGGAGCTTTAGGTGACGGAGATTCAGGAGGAACAGCAGCGTAGGTGGGAGGAGCTTTAGGGTCAGGAGTAGCCAATGGACGACCATTGGGTAATGGAGGAGGAGCTACAGGGACAAAGGAATCAGGAGGTGTAGGAGCAGGAGATTCAGGTGTCAGAACATTAGGGATTACTGAGATGCCTATTGGAGCTGCTTTGCTGGGGACACTCGACGTTATATTAGTAACAGGCCTCATTGGATCGGTTGGTAGAGCAGCACCGAGCCCTGGAACGACAATATCAGGAACCTGTGTCACTGCATCTGTTGCTACAGCAACAACATCGCTTTGGCAACCCCATCAGCTGCCAAAGCAACTCTTATCAGTTGCTGAAACAGCTGCATCATTTGCCTCACTGATTGTTTGAGCACCTGCATTAGTTGTTGGAGCAACGGCGTCACTTGCTAAAACATGAGAATTAGTTGCCATAGCAGCAGTATCAGCTGCTGATGTGAACACATCATCTTCCAGATTGAGCACATGCTGGTGCAACGGTACACGTCGCTGAGGAGACCGCGCCATTTGAAGGAGCTTTATTTATAACTGCAGTTTTTGCCTCAGTTGCTGAAACAGTTCCATCTGTTTCCACTAGAGTTGCAGCAGTAAGAGAAACAGCAGGCAGGCCCGACTTCACCAGGGAGGTCCACTTCACCAGGGAGGTCCACTTCACCAGGGAGGTCTACTTCACCAGGGAGGTCTACTTCACCAGGGAGGTCCACTTTACCAGGGAGGTCTGCTTCACCAGGGAGGTCTACTTCACCAGGGAGGTCTACTTCACCAGGGAGGTCCACTTTACCAGGGAGGTCTACTTCACCAGGGAGGTCCACTTTACCAGGGAAGTCTGCTTCACCAGGTTGGCCCACTTCACCAGGGAGGTCTGCTTCACCAGGTTGGCCCACTTCACCAGGGAGGTCTGCTTCACCAGGTTGGCCCACTTCACCAGGGAGGTCCGCTTCACCAGGGAGGTCTACTTCACCAGGTTGGCCCACTTCACCAGGGAGGTCCGCTTCACCAGGTTGGCCCACTTCACCAGGGAGGTCCGCTTCACCAGGGAGGTCCGCTTCACCAGGAAGGTCCACTTCACCAGGGAGGTCCGCTTCACCAGGGAGGTCCTCTTCACCAGGGAGGTCCTCTTCACCAGGGAGGTCCACTTCACCAGGTTGGCCCGATTCACCAGTCTGGAACAGCAGCACAGCCGGGGTGGGAGGCTCCATTCGGTGTTGATGTAACTGTATCTGTTCGGTGGTGGGACTGCACCCATCACCTGGGAAACTCCACTTGTTGTTCCACGAGGCGGGGGGGGGGGGGGGGGGGTGGTCAAGGCACACAACAGGGACCACGTGGTCCTGCTCAACCCTAACCCACAGCCGAACCCGACACTGCAGTTGTTCCTGTGACATCACTGGCCAACCTTACTGGGTCCTGCCGGGACAGCGTCCGATGCTGAGGAGGCTGTAATGGAGCACAAACCAAAGATAGTCCAGGATCTTACATTTGTGCCCCGCTGCTGTCAGTAAAGATTCCCACAACCGACACCGCTGCCTGAAGGGCTTGTGCACTTGACGTAATGGATGATATTGCACTGATACAACTTTTCGCTGTTTCCAGTTCAGCAGAAATGGGATACACCATGCCCTGATAGCATCACTACCTCCTCTCATCACCACCATCTCCACCCCCACCCCCCCATCTCCATCCTCCTGCTCAAGGACAGGGCTAGTTGCTGCTTCCTGTTATGGTTTCATGTATCAATCTCCTTCCATGGGTTCAATAAATTGGGCCTTTTTTGGTCCTTCTCACCATGACCTGGCCACTTTTCTCCTATGAAATATTTAGCAGCAGTGCATTCAATCGCTATTCAAAAATAGATCTAAAACGATTGAGTTTTGGCCTTCAGCAGAGCGTCGCCTGCCTCACTGGGCTCCTAGCAGTCATAGTTTTTACAATAACACTGTATTTAAAGATTAATCTGCCCCGGCATCTGCTTGTGTTCTGAAGCTTTTCATGGTTGGAGTTTCAGCACCTGAAATATGCAGGTTGATGCCCGCCAGCACCTGCGTGCTACACTGGGAAGAGCCGGCCAGACGTGGGGGTGGAGAGCTGTTTTTAGAACGCATGCATTAATATTATGTTGTGGTCAACACAATTTCCTTTTGTCCACCTGCTGGTTTCCTGACAGAATCGGTTCCCTCAGCAAGAGGGAAGGTGTTCATGCTAAGGTCATGAACTCCCTGTTAACCACCAGTAAGGTGGTTCACGTTTTTGCCGCTTGCTTTCGACGTCACTGTGATCAGTGTTGTAAATGACAACTCCATCAGCAACCAACACGCGCGCACACACACACACACACACACACACACACACACACACACACACACACACACACACACACACACACACACACACACACACACACACACACACACACAATCAAACCCCCTGGTGATGATAACCACCCAAAATGAAAAGGCAGCTCAATTAGCCACACACCTCGTTACCTCTCAGACGTACTAACCAGTCTGGCTCTCCGTTGGTCGGCCTCGTCCGTCAGGGACGGGCCCTGCAGCGTATGTAAGCAGCACCAACGCGAGGCACTTCCAGAGGCGCAAAGCCAAGCCGACCTGGCCCAGTGACTTACGCCCGCACCCTGAGACGGAGCTCTGGTTTAAGGAGCTCACTACACGCTGCTATCTTGGCACGCTGGCCCATATACGTTAATGACTGATTTAGCACAGCGGTAATCGTGTTTAATCCTGTCACCTCGTGCCACCTCGGGGGAGAATATGGCACTCTATTACCACCATCAATCACCAGTGGAATTAGAGCGAAACAGCTCTGGGCTGTGCTGTGCGACTCCAGCTCCTGGTAAAGCCTACAGAAGTAGAGAGAGCTCCCCTGGGCCGCACACATTACTGTAGTCCCTCTGCCTTCTAAATTGTCCTAAATGGTCTGTGCTCCAAGGATTTGACTCATACACTCCACTTCTAGCTAAATATTTTATCAAACAAGCAACGTATAATGACTGGCATTCCCCCATGCTTCATGTATATATATATATATATATATATATATATATACAACAACACTATACAAGATTTCTCTATTTCTCGTTTGGACCACAAGCCACCATGAAGGTGAAGGCTGGGAAGAAGAGGAGGGTGTGATGTATGCACACTCACAGGCGATGAAGGACATGAAGAAGGTAAAATGGCAGACGTCACCTCAGCTGAATATTCGATTATTAACACGAGTGTGGTACAATAAGTTGAACTTGTGAAGAATCTCGGTCCCAAATCAACACTCTGGTATGTATAACTTAAGGTTAAAATGTGTTTGTGTGTGTGTGTGTGTGTTTCTGGATGTCTGTATGGATCCTTTCAAACAGCCTCCTGAGTGTACATTCATTATACGGGTTGTATTAAGTCAACAAAATCAACACTCTGCAGAGCTGGTTGGGATGCTAACGTCTCCTGTGCAGGTCCCACCTGGCGAGTCTGACAGCGGGACAGTGACCACCGCAGAGCTGAGCACAGGGTCATAGGTCAGCGCCTCCCTGGGGCCGTAGGCATCTAGTCAGCAGAGTGGGTCCGAGTTCCCGAACGCACACAGATCAGATAGCAGCACACCTCGGCCCATAAGTGGTGGTTCGGCCTGACCTCAGCGGTTCGCTGTGAGCTAAGGGCTCCGGGGACATGGCTAAAGACACCACACTCCGATGGGGCGGATGTGTGGGGTCAGGTTCCCCACACACACACACACTGGGCCAAGGCTAGTAGTGGCTGGTTCTGACCATCACTGCTGGTGTTTTCCCCGTGTTACACGGATGACCCGAGTGCCATCCGCATGTGTCGTAACTGATGGGTGGATTGGGATTCGGTGCGGGCAGCACACTGCCGAGCCAGAACCGGCCGGCGCTGGCAGCTGGCCGGCATACTGATGTTTTATTAAAGCTGCGCCCCTCCCAAGTGCCTGATAATTAAAGCATGGCCCAAGGCACGGACTCCCAATTCCACACTCCCAATCCCTACGCCCAGCTAACCACCTCAAATCACTGTACGCATCCTGCCCGTTAACGCAGAAGGCCCCTCATTACCGAGAGGCTCTGTTTACCAAACACTACGTTACATACGAAAACATTTACTTTCTCTCCCGCGCTCTCCTGATTAATTACAGAGAGACCTGTTTTTATTATGCGCCTACTCTAATACAAACGGAACCACCTGTGTTTATTCTGAACAGAGCTTTTATTTTGAACGAAGCTTTTATTCTGAACGTTAATTTTGTTGCTGATTATTTATTTGCATGGAATCCACATGGCATGTCCAAAGTTCTACGAAGTGCGTTTGTCAGCGTTTTGAACTTTGCGGTGCTTTTGAAGCGAGTGGAGCGCGGGCAGAAACCCTTTACCCTTGGAGAGACAGCAGCATCTCCTGCATACTGATTCACTGCATACTGATTCACTGAGTACTGATTCACTGCATACTGATTCACTGCATGTTGATTCACTGCACTGTGTTCCAGCAGCTTTGGGGTGAGGGGTGTGTGTGTGTGCACGCTCTTCCCCACGGTGCTCCCTCCCTGATGGGCATGCAGACCACCTGGGGGGGTGGGGGGGGGGGGGGGGGGGGGGGGTGGGGGGGTTGAGAATGGGTGGGCAGGTCCAGTCCTGACCGTGGGGCGGTGCAGAGCGGAGATGGGCCTGGGGGGCATGAGGGGGGCAAGCATATGGCCAGCAGGAGTGTGTAATGTAGGTACTGGAACACACACAGCCCCCCCTGCACCACCACCATCTGCCACTACTCTAGAACAGTTATGAAAGACCTGGCCGCACAAGCCACGAATCTTCCTGTCTCTTCAAGCTACATAACACTATAAACACAGCATGCAGAGAGCAAGGTAGGCAAGAGTGAGAGTGTGTGTGTGTGTGTGTGTGTGTGTGTGTGTGTGTGTGTGTGTGTGTGTGTGTGTGTGTGTGTGTGTGTGTGTGTGTGTGTTTAGCATATGTGTGTGTGCTTGGACTGGCATGATAAAGCCAGAAATACAGTCCTGCCATTTACATGTGTATTTCCACTTGGGTACTCTGGTGTCTAGACTATTAACGAGTTTTAAATTCTAATCTTTAACATTTAAGCTGAAATATGGCACTGCAACAGTCTTCTGTAATTTAATCTCAAATTTGACCGTTTATGAGCAATGTTGAATCCAGGTCTCATTATATAGGCGCTTACGGTCACGTCGACAGACGTGACGGCTCACACACAGCGTCTGCACTGCTCTAATTCCAGAAGACAGTGAAGTTATTCCCTAAGCAGCTGTAGACACTGGGACGTTCAGTCCTGCACAAACAGCAGTGCCCTTGTGGGAGAGACACGCAGGTTTATTTTGGGTGTGATGGGAGGCCCACAAGATTAATAAACATACATCATCCAAACTCCAAATGTCTTTCTTCCTGTCTGTTTCTATGACATCACTCTATGTCTGTCTTTCTCTCTCACTCTCTCTGTCTTCTTCAGGACTCTGAGGATTGAGTGTGTTTGTGTCAAACCAAGAGGTTTCACCTTGGAGAGCTGCGTTATGAGTAATCGTAAAAGCAGTCTACAAATGAGATCATGGTGTTGAAAATGGCTATTACATAGCTCTCAGAGTTCTGCGAAAAGCACACAGCAGTGGTTGCCTTGTTAGACGCCCTTAGCTCAAAAAACTTTGCTTGTGGGTTGTCAGGTATTATGAGCAGCAATGACATCATGCAATGACATCACTCAGTAGCTAAGCTGCAGTGGTTCTCTTGCTGGCTTCAGTAGTTACAGCGAGATGCTTTAAGGATGCACAGGTCCGATCGGACTGATGTGAAGACAGACGAATGAGAGTCACTGATCCGGTCACATCTTCTGTCTGAATGAGGGATCAGAATCAGCATGGCAGTATTCCATAATTCAGCAGGACAAATTAGATGTGTGAGGCAGTTGTTCAGGGGGGCTGCAGATGACAAAATGAAACGGAGCCGCTGTCTCCTCAGGCCTCAGAAGCTTTGAAGCGAGCAGTCATGAAACTTTAAGCATATTGCAACCTCAGAGCATGCATCACTGCAACTGATCCAGTCAAGATCTCAAAATCTCTCACGTGAGAAGCCACTGCAACAATGGGAAGGGAAAGACACACATACACACACACATACACACACACATACACAAACACATACACACACCCATACACACACACATACACACACACATACACACACCGGCCACTTTATTAGGTACACCTCTCCAACTGGCATGGTTGTTGGTGCCAGACGGGCTGGTCTGAGTATTTCAGAAACTGCTAATCTACTGGGATTTTCAGGCACAACCATCTCTATGGTTTACAGAGAATGGTCAGAAAAAGAGAAAATATCTAGTGAACAGCAGTTCTGTGGCCACAAATGTCTTGTTGATGATGGAGGTCAGAGGAGAATGGCCAGACTAGTTAGAGCTGATAGAACGGCAACAGTAATTCAAATAACCAGACGTTACAACCGAGGCATGCAGAAGAGCATCTCTGAACACACAACATGTCGAACCTTGAGGTGGATGGGCTACAGCAGCAGAAGACTGTCAGCTAAGAACAGGAATCTGAGGCTACAATTCGCACAGGCTCACCTGTCTCAAATTGGACAATAGAAGATTGGAAAAATGTTACCTGGTCTGATGAGTCTCGATTTCTGCTGCAATATTCGGATGGTAGGGTCAAAATTGTGTGTCAACAACATGAAAGCATGGATCCATCCTGCCTTGTATCAACACTTCAGGCTGGTGGTGGTGGTGTAATAGTGTGGCACACTTTGGGCAATGAGTTCCAACTGAGCATTGTGTCAAGGCCACAGCCTACCTGAGTATTGCTGCGGACCATGTCCATACCTTTATGACCAGTGACTTCCGGCAGGATAACGCGCCATCATAAAGCGTGAATCATCTCAGACTGGTTTCTTGAACACGACAGTGAGTTCACTGTACTCGAATGGCCTCCACAGTCACCAGATCTCAATCCAATAGAGCACCTTTAGGATGTGGTGGAACGGGAGATTCGCATCATGGATGTGCAGCCGACAAATCTGCAGGAACTGTGTGATGCTCTCATGTCAATATGGACCATAATCTCTGAGGAATGTTTCCAGTACCTTGTTGAATCTATGCCACGAAGGAATAAGGCAGTTCTGAAGGCAAAAGAGGGTCCAACCCGGTACTAGCAAAGTGTATACACACACACCCACATTCGCATGCACACTTGTACAATCACCCATATGTGCATACACACATACACACACACACACACACACACACACACACACACACACACACACACACACACACACACACACACACACACACACACAATATAATGGCGTGATGGCCAGGCCGAGCGGTACACAGCTGTGGTAAAGTGCTTCCTCTTGGCTGGACCAGAGTTTAGAGGTCAAGGGTTAGGGGTCAGGGAGAGCGCCTGTTCACAGTCACACGTTTTGATGCACAGGTGTTGAATATGTGCATGAACCAGTGAATCAAATGGCATGGTCAAATAAAAACGCTTTCTCCTCATCTGTCTCCCCCACACACAGAAACACGTGCGTACGCGGTGCATACCCACACACTACAGTCCACAGTGTCTACAGCACGACTTTCAAAAACATACAGCACTGCAATATAGTGAAGTAACCAAGCCCCCAACTACTGTAAGAAATATGCTAAAGTGGTGAAGTGTTCGTGTAGGCACGCCCCCATAGCCTATTCCCATGGTTACTGAGGGCGGAACCAAAGCCTGGGTCTCTGTGCCTGATTGGATGGGAGCAGTTGAGCCTGGGGAGCTGGAGGCCAGCGTAGAGTCGGTATTGGCTAGGACAGGGCCGGCCTTGGGCCAGTGTTACAATAGAACAGAGCTGGTGAAGTAAAGTACTCCCATTCCCATCACACACACACACACACACACACACACACACACACACACACACACACACACACACACACACACACACACACACACACACACACACACACACACACACACACAGCACTCCCATCACACACACACTGACACAGCACTCCCATCACACACTGGAATTCTACAGGAATATTTCCTACTGTGTAGTAAACATCTCCTTATAAGTCGGATATAAGAAAACTGTGGAAAAATGTAGCTGAGTTTGGATGGAAGCAGCTTGTTCTCAATATGATATAATGGGTGTAGAAAGAATGACAGCAGAGAGAGAGAGAGAGAGAGAGAGAGAGAGAGAGAGAGAGAGAGCAAACACAAAAGTGACAGACCAAGAGGATGATTAGCATCTGACTTACTGCCAAGAGTGCCTGCTGCCTCACCTGCAAGACAGGAGAGAGAGAGAGAGTGTGTGTTAGGGATAGAGAGAGAGGGATGGAGAGAAAGAACGAGATGAAAGAAGGTAAGAGAATGACACAGCAAACAGGTAAAAGAAGGAAGAGGAAAGTTGAGACAGGAAGAGGAAGAAAGTACAAAAAGAAACATTAGAAAAGAGAAGCTTGAGGGCACAGAGAACAGATGAGAGTGCTTCACTCGTGTGGAAAACACTCCCCCTTTTTATTTACACATCTAACGGTAAGGAAAAGCTGTCTGGCCCTTTCAGCTCCATCTCAGTGAAGAACGGTGCTGTGTACACACGTGTACACACGTGTACACATCTGTTTGCCTGTTCAGCACATCTGCTAAACTTTCACGCCAACACACCAGGATCTGTGATGAAAGGGCGCTGTGCACGATGGCATGTTTGTGGGCGGAGTCCCGGGTTCTTACAGGTGTTGGGCGAGCCGGTGGGGGTGGGCAGGTATGATCCGGGCTTCCACGACTTGGCCTTGAAGCCTCGTTCACAGCGGGCGCAGTCCTGCCCCGTGGTGTTGTGCTCACAGTCGCACTGCAAGCTGCCATCACGGAACGTACACTGGCCTGCATGAAGGTTGCACTTACACCTGGACACGCACAGAGAGAGAGAGAGAGAGAGAGAGAGAGAGACACACACACACACAAACCAATTAGTACTCTGTCTACAGTGTGCCTGCCATAAACCAAGGGCGAGGACTACCCTGCAGAGGGTGGCCTGCCTTGGGCATCCATGCCAGCCACCCGAGATACCTCATTAGCTCACCTGCTTGGCGGAAACCACAAGCTAATTAGTTGAATTGGGTGTTGGCGTGAATGTAGCTGCAGTGCTGCAGGAGGTGTTCTCCTCGTGGGCGAAATTAAACGGTTGCTCAGACTTGCAGACCATCGTCAAATACCCCGAGGGCACAGAGGCAGGAGCAGCTACAGCAGCCCTGCCCTGCTTACTAATGTCCTGTTTGAAAGCGCGTGTTTCATTACCGTCTGGAGCTGAAATGGGAGCAGCCCGACCGGCCACACGTCCCGGACGGAGCAGAAAACTCCGCGGGGCACCCAGAACCCGAGACCGGACGTGAGGAAAAAGATCGCAAAATGTTTCAGATGAATTCTCTTACGGATATTCCTAAATAGATTTGGTGAGAGATTCCAGAAGACGTGTGCAGTGGGAGGACTGAGGCCGTGGTGGCCCTAGGGACTGTGGGGCAGATTGTCCACCTACATACGAGGCTCGGACATTATTGGGTTTATTGGGAGTCGGTATTGCCATGGCGTCAACAAGCCAATATGGCATTTGTCGAGGAGACGGATTGGGTCGAGGCGAAGCTCTGGAGGACCTGTTTAGGTCAGGAATTCTGCAGATGCCTTCAGACGTAAGAGGCATTGGTGGCATTTCTGGTAGATCATTCCATAATGCTGAAACAATTGTGGGATGATCAGAACGAGCTGCACATGTTCAGTGGAACAAACTTGACCTGATATTAGGAAGAATGAGGGACTGATGGAGGTTCCTGGCTGGGGACTCTAACCAGATTCAAGACAACAGTTTAAATTGAAGAACCCATGGCAAAAAATACACTCAAAGACAGGGCAGTAATACACGCGTTTCTGTAAGACTGCTTAACCCCATGAAGAGTGAGAATATTCTCTATTTTCATAAGTATGAGTCTCATTTGAAGTCCCATTTTGGGACGGCTGGTCTGTTATTGAACATATGACAGGCAATAATGCAACGCACCACCAGATCATTGGGGGGGGGGGGGGTGTTACATCTGGCAGTACAATCAGATTCACTAAAAGAAACAGATGGAGGATTAATGGTTCTGTTTTCCAAGAACGTGTGTTTAACCACATGCCCATATGCTAACAGAGGATCTTTGTTTTTTTCTCCCTGTCTAACACTGGATCCATGTACAGAACAACAGACAGGAAAGCCAGCACAGCGTTGGTATATGGGACGATTATCAAGTTTGCCAGTAAGAGCTTTAATTTCAGGGGAAAAAAGCAGCCCCCCCCCCAAAAAAAAACAACACCACCAACAAAAGGAGCATTAAACAATCACAGCACACAAGCCCAGCTGAAGCCCAAATGAGATCCTCAGCACTGCTTTATAATGAAAAGCAGGATATGTTGTGGTCCGTCCAAAAGGACTGTGAGACAAAATCACCTTCAGAGGAGAGAAGTGGGAGAAATGTATAATTAGGCCACTGAAGCAAATTAGGGTTGGTTATGTTATACCGGAGATTAAAATGGCTTAGGGAATGCTTATAGTGGTGCGAGAAACACCCATTAGGCCTTTCAGAAGTTTAGCTCAAAACTTTATGCCGCAGAGACATTTGTAGGATGAGGTAAACTGAGAGCATTCTTTTAAAAGATCGAGCTTCCTAATTTGACCCCAGATCTTGGAGAGTGGCTATATGTCAGAGAGCAACAGTTGGGGAATTGTTTCTTCAATAAAACCTGGAAAACCACAAAGCTGAAAGAGGCTATCAACAGAATATTTCCGGATCAGTACTGCTATATTCACATCCATGCTAAGACAGGTTTCTAGACAATCTTTCATTCAAGAAAACTGAGCAGCCATTTAATGAGGATTTAATTTCACTGCTTTTAAAAATATCAAAGGATTTAAGAAAATTCTACCTCAAATTCTAAACATAAGCTCATAATTTTGAGATCAGCTCTGACACGTACATCATGTCACATCATGAAGATTTTACACCAGTGCCACTCGTAGCCATTCGATGGCTATTTACCACTAAGTTTTAGAAACATCCCCTTTTGGGTATGGATTAATTAAGTGGGTCACAGCAGTCTCTGTGTGTCCATAGGCAGTAGTTATCACAAACAGGCAAGTTACATCTCATGCTTTCAGCAGCGATTAGAAGAGTTTCTGCTTTTTCGTGTCTATACAGACACGACGGTAAGAAATCAGGGCTGAATGATGTGTTCAGAATTCATTTAGTGTAGAGTTTAGCTCTATATTATTATTAATGTTTAAATATGTCACCGCTGCTGCGGAAACGGAAGAGGTGCTAAGAAGAGGTGCGTAAGTCATTCTTTGAGGAAAGATGAATGTGGTTTACACGCTCCCTGTACCTCATCATCAGCATGATGGCTCACGTTGCCTTTAGTGTCCTGATCAATCACACACAAGTCTGATCAATCACACACAAGTCTGATCTTTAGTGTCCTGATCAATCACACACAAGTCTGATCAATCACACACAAGTCTGATCTTTAGTGTCCTGATCAATCACACACAAGTCTGATCTTTAGTGCCCTGATCAATCACACCCAAGTCTGATCAATCACACACAAGTCTGATCAATCACACACAAGTCTGATCTTTAGTGTCCTGATCAATCACACACAAGTCTGATCAATCACACACAAGTCTGATCTTTAGTGTCCTGATTGATCACACACAAGTCTGATCTTTAGTGCCCTGATCAATCACACCCAAGTCTGATCAATCACACACAAGTCTGATCAATCACACACAAGTCTGATCTTTAGTGTCCTGATCAATCACACACAAGTCTGATCAATCACACACAAGTCTGATCTTTAGTGTCCTGATTGATCACACACAAGTCTGATCTTTAGTGTCCTGATCAATCACACACAAGTCTGATCAATCACACACAAGTCTGATCTTTAGTGTCCTGATCAATCACACACAAGTCTGATCTTTAGTGCCCTGATCAATCACACCCAAGTCTGATCAATCACACACAAGTCTGATCAATCACACACAAGTCTGATCTTTAGTGTCCTGATCAATCACACACAAGTCTGATCAATCACACACAAGTCTGATCTTTAGTGTCCTGATTGATCACACACAAGTCTGATCTTTAGTGTCCTGATCAATCACACACAAGTCTGATCAATCACACACAAGTCTGATCTTTAGTGTCCTGATCAATCACACACAAATCTGATCTTTAGTGTCCTGATCAATCACACACAAGTCTGATCTTTAGTGTCCTGATCAATCACACAAGTCTGATCTTTGTACGGATTTTAAAGACCCCTGGAATCAATCAGCAGTCATTGTATTGCACAAATACTGCAGGAGCAGGAACCGTGGCCAGTGTGAAGACCGCACTCTGCAGCGTTACAAAGTACGTTGGCTAAGCATGCTCACACTGTCACTCCACCCTCAACTGGGCGGAGATCGAAAGGACACTGTCAGACCCATTCAGACCAGTACGGAGAGTCAGAGAACTTCAGGGATCAAAACCCAGAAGACCAGAATCTAAATTTACAATGCCCTAAAGGATTGTGTGCCAAGGTGTTTGACATCATCAGTGTTTGACTGTAAGGGTTTTCTTCCACTTGGAACCTTCAAATTAGAACAGGGTGAAAATTTTTTATTTTGGGTATCTTGGTATATGTGACTGGATACACCTGGTCACCTTTATAGGAACCATCACATAGAGGCATGAATTATTTAAATGTAGTTTGAAAGAAAAGAGGTTTTGTGAGGCTGTATACTAGCCAGGACTGTATCCTTATGATGAATCAGCTGATTCAGTCCTGGTGAAGGGCTGATCCAGAGTAGTGATTCAGGTAAGGGAACTGGGACAATGTAAGACTGGCAAAGGGCTGACACTGACACTCAAAGTGAACTTACACAATAGGAAATGATTCACAAGCAATACCGCATACCCTGGCAACCATGTGCAAGACAGCTCAGAACAGCCTATGACAGGAATGCAAATGGAACTTCCTGGAATGCAATGTAGGTCCTTCCTTTTAGGTTTTACTTCCTAGAAAGACATTATCAAAACACCTGATCCTCCATAAGCTCCGCCCCTGCCCACAAAACCCATCCTCCTGCCACACAAAGCCCCTCCCCACAGTTAGATGGATCTGTCTCTCCTCCAGATATACCCTATCAGAGGCTGGCTTGCTTTTATCCTGTTTCATTATTACAGATAGTGGAATAATTCTTTGTAACAGGGACAGTAATTCCCAGGCCAGGATTAAAATAATAGAACAAATGAATAACACATAATGCAGGAGTAATAGCAGTGGCTGAACTGGACGGACATGAATGGGAATTTATGAAGAATTCAGGTATTGTTTTTTGATCCATCTAAAGCAGACATGGATCTCCTGTCATTTCAGCCCCTCAGATCCAGCTGATGGGACAATGTAAATCATGTAAAGCCATGTGATTTTTCTCCTGTTGAACAGTCACAGCTGTCAAATTGTGGTGCTCTATCCTGTGATGTGAGTGTGTGTGTGTGTTTGTGTGTGTGTGTGTGTGTGTGTGTGTGTGTGTGTGTGTGTGTGTGTGTGAGTGTGTGTGTGTGTGTGTGCACGTGTGTGTGTGCACACATACATGTTTTACTACTTTGTCAATATTTCTGTTTGACTTTAAATCCAAAATTCTCAAACAATTGCGTAAGAACTGTAATGACAAAAGGATTTCACTACACATGCCAGACGTCAGCGGTCTGAGAGCCAGATGAGAGCAGGTTAGACTTGATAAGGCTTTGTTCTTGTGTGAGAAGACCCGAAAAACATCTAACTGCACCATCCAGGGGTGAGAGAGAGAGAGAGACAGAGACAGAGACAGAGAGACAGAGAGCGAGACACACCAAGATGATTACACACCTAATAAGAATAAATGGGAGATACTCAGGTGAGATCTGCCGTCGATTTCTTTTCCCCGGCTCATTCTAGTTGCTCAGAGTTATAAGAAAAATCTGCAGAGCGTGGCACAAAACCCCGGTGCACGAGTCCACACTTATGAGCGATGCTCTGGGCCCCTGACAAGCAGCAGAGTTCAGGGAGAGCTGAGATTTAGGGGCCAAAGTGGAAAGCAGGTTAGTATGGAAATGATGACTTTTAGAATTACAGTTTGTGCAATCAAATAAATGAGTGAATCCCAGTGCACATCTCCCCACGGGACGGAGCAAGTAACCATTTGCATGAAATATTTATGAAGCTGACCTATATATTTCCATGAGGAGCTCCAGTAACTAAACCTTAGATTAGGCTGTAGATTGCCATATAATAAGATTATATCTCACATATGCCATCTGCAAATTCAAATGAAAAAGCCGATGCCGTCCGATCGCACATAACTTCTCGATAATTGGATCACTTTTGCCCCTTTAGACTGGGAAGTAAAAACATTCCTCACTGAGTGTTCTGCAACGCAGGATCTCAAATGTAAAGAAAAGCAGTTCAGTCACAATCAAAACCAGCGTCTTATTAGCTCTGTAGTCTTATCGGCATTTTGGTTAAACTGCTCCTTTAAGGGAAAATGAGAGTAAAAGCGCGGTGCTGGCATCCAAGCACTAAAACACACAAAAAAACTAAACCCAAGCACTAAAAATAAACACAAACACTAAACACAAGCTCTAAAAACCTGTGTTATAAGGCCCGACTATCTAATCCAGAGGAACAGGTGACCGGCGTAACAGGTACATTAATTAGATGTAATTGACTCTGCAGTGCTGGTCCAGTGTGTCTCGCAGGGCTTTGTGAAAGTGTGCATACTTAGCCAGTTCTGTCCCTTCACTCTCATCTCGCTGTGCTGCAGACATGAGAGATAGCACTGTATAATTTATGTAGCGGGCTTTTATTCAATTCCATCTACTTTAATTAAGTCTGTTTTTTTTTTCTTCAAAAGCCTCTGGAACCAGCCTCTGGAGACCTCGAAACCATAATTAAAACTGGGTGTCAATCACGGTGTCATTCTGGGACTCCTCGGAGATCGTCTGCCCATCAAGCTTCCATCATGACAAATTAATCGGCGACAGCTCCTGTCCCTCTGCTGAGCCCCAGCTTCTGGGAGGACTGGGACAGATCCCCTAATTCCCAGACCTAAGGAAGGCATTAATCAGTTATGGCGTGTGGCAGACCCGACCCACAGTGTGCGCTGCTCTGATCCCGTTCGCTGGCCACACCAATTAGAATTTTAAAAGCTAAAATCTTCAGATTTTATAGGGCAGTAGCTGCCCGGGACCCCCCTGCAGCTTGTTAAGCCTCTGAGATCAAAGCATTTTGTGCAGATGTTTACAGTACCCTATTTTAAATCTGATATGTGATATAAAGGAACTGACCAGATTTAAAGCAGACAGCAAGATACATACATCCATAAAATCAGGAGATGATTCATCCATGATTTAAAACCCATGACTAATCATAGACGATAATGCGCAACAGGAAGCGTTTCAGACGCACGTCAGACAACTCCTCACCTACACGGAGCAGTACACGCTCCTACATCACCATGGCTGTGCACACCTGCACATCTGTAGGTGATGCACCTGGTGTCAGGTAGCACTGCACTCCACCCGGGAACGGACCACACTATAAAGGATTCAATCACTACTTTGACAGGAGTGGGTGGGGAAAAAAAACCCCCGATAAAAGAAATCTGTCTGCTCCGACAGTTGAATAAATGCCCTGTGGCATGTCGTAAATGTGCTTGGGAAGTGGGGGTGAAACACACAAGCAATACTTCTACCAACCCGCACTATTGGTATGTGTCGCCAGCATCATGAATATTCCAGATTATTGACACCTCTCAGAAAAAAGAAGAAGAAAAAAAGTGCTAGCTGGACAGTATAGGTGCCTGATTAAAACCCAAGGACAAGACACGGCATGCACTCCAGTGCCGGGAGCAGCCGAGCTCACCGCGTTCCACTGTTTGAAGACTTACAGTGTTGTGTGTGTGTGTGTGTGTGTGGGTGTGTGTGTGTGTGTCTTACACACACACACACACACACACACACAACCCTTCACTCTTCCGCTGTCTTTCTGGATAATGAACGCTGCTTTGGTGGTCCTTTCACTCACGGGTGCGGTCAGGGAGGCAGGACAGCTGTGTCCACACATGACGTGTCAGCAACCGTTCTGAGATGCCCAGAAAACACCCTGGTGAGGCGGGAGGCAGAGCCCTGTGGAACACCACCTCCCCCTCCACCTCCCCCTCCACCCCCCCTCTCCACCTCCCTCTCCACCTCCCCCTCCACCTCCCTCTCCACCTCCCCCTCCACCTCCCTCTCCACCTCCCCCACCACCTCCCTCTCCACCTCCCCCCTCCCTCTCCACCTCCCCCTCCCCCTCCACCTCCCTCTCCACCTCCCCCTCCACCTCCCCCTCCACCTCCCTCTCCACCTCCCCCTCCACCTCCCCCTCCACCTCCCTCTCCACCTCCCCCTCCACCTCCCCCTCCACCTCCCTCTCCACCTCCCTATCCACCTCCCCCTCCACCTCCCTATCCACCTCCCCCTCCACCTCCTCCTCCACCTCCCTCTCCACCTCCCCCTCCACCTCCCCCTCCCTCTCCACCTCCCCCTCCACCTCCCTCTCCACCTCCCTCTCCACCTCCCCCTTCACCCCCCTCTCCACCTCCCCCTCCACCTCCCTCTCCACCTCCACCTCCCCCTCCACCTCCCTCTCCACCTCCCCCTCCCCCCTCCACCTCCCTCTCCACCTCCCCCTCCACCTCCCTCTCCACCTCCCCCTCCACCTCCCCCTCCACCTCCCCCTCCACCTCCCTCTCCACCTCCCTCTCCACCTCCCCCTCCACCTCCCTCTCCACCTCCCCCTCCACCTCCCCCTCCACCTCCCTCTCCACCTCCATCTCCACCTCCCTCTCCACCTCCACCTCCCCCTCCACCTCCCTCTCCACCTCCACCTCCCCCTTCACCTCCCTCTCCACCTCCCTCTCCACCTCCCTCTCCACCTCCACCTCCCCCTCCACCTCCCTCTCCACCTCCACCTCCCCCTTCACCTCCCTCTCCACCTCCCTCTCCACCTCCCTCTCCACCTCCCCCTCTGTGGCTGGAAGAGCCACGGTAACACATCTGAGCCACACATAAAATCCACATTTGAGCCTCATGGAGGGGAAGAGTGAGACGCCGAGCACTGAGCGCTCAGTAAAGGATCTGACAGATTTAGCGACTGCACACACCTGCTCAGACCTGTGATCTTTGACCTCGTCCAGCCGCATGTTAGGACGTTGAACTCTGACATCCAGCACTACTGGGGGTGACTTGGTTTACTTCCCCATCCAGGAGAGCAGCAACCAATCTCAGCTGGTGTTGTTGCCATACCAACACAACTCAATCTTGAGCTTATTTGGCTGTGATTATCTCAAGCATGTCTTGCTCATAAAGCACTGGTCTCAGATCAGTGTACCACTACTTACTGGAACAACAAAAGCTAACAAACTGGTCCAAGAACAGTAATTATTTTAAAATGCCTGATCCGTGCTGAGATCTGCTGTGGGCAGTGAAGCCTTGGCTTCAACTGACATATCTGTTTGTTTATGTGTGTGTGGTGTGTGTGTGTTTCAGTTTTACAGGTGTGACAGTCCAGGACTGTGCTTCAGTCATCAAAGACTTCATAGAGGCCTTTTCATTAGCAATAGCTGCCTCCATCTTAGTCTTTCCTTGAATTAATTGGATTCACAGTCATCTTTGTTTGTGCTTTAGTGTGTGTGTATGTGTGTGTGCGTGTGCATGCGTGTGTGTATGTGTGTGTGTGTGTGTATGTGCGTGTGTGTGTGTGTGTGTGTGTGTCTGCTCAAACCCGCACTGCAGCATTCAAATACAGCACTGCCATCTCCTCGCAAAGGAATCAGAATTAAACCAATTAAGCTGTTATGGCCCAGATTGGAATTCCTGCTAAACAAAAATCCTCCCTAGGTGTGTGTGGGGCTGCAGAGCTGGTGTGGCACTTGTGTGAGGGCAGTGTGGCGGTTCCGTGAGCAACCAGCCCCTCAGCTCAGAGCAACCTGCGCAGACAGACCAAAGCACCCCACTGCTGGAGAAGAAGCCTTCCCTGACGCTGCTGTAGGAACAGGAGGCATATTTATACACACACAAACACACACACACTCACACACGTACACATACACACACGTACACATACACATACACATACACACACACACACTAGTCCCTGAGCGCTATTTATTCTCATTGGCGCTGGAGTGCTGCCATGCTGATCATGGGACACTTCCCCGAAGGAGGGGCGGGTAGAGAGTCACCCCCGCGCCCCTAGATCCGTCATGATTAGCAGTGGGGCGTCTGACTTATTACCCTGCCAGAGCCCCGGGAGGCAGAGGTTCATCCGCTAGCGTATTGTGCACAGGGGTTTTAAATCAACGCTTGGTTACGGTATGACATATGGATGTTTGAATTGGTGATTGGGAGACACTGGGTCTTGATAAGACACTCCAAACTCCTGGCCTTGTAGTATGACTACAGTGTGTGTGTGTGTGTGTGTGTGTGTGTGTGTGTGTGTGTGTGTGTGTGTGTGTGTGTGTGTGTGTGTGTGTGTGTGTATTCAGAACTGGAGGTGCAAATTGAATCTGGCAGATTTCTGGCAATAAGATTTGATATGGTTTATGTGGCTCATAGCGAATGTTTGTAACTGGAATCCTGCTTGGGCAGAGAAACATAATTGTGTGTGTGTGTGTGTGTGTGTGTGTGTGTGTGTGTGTGTGTGTGTGTGTGTGTGTGTATGGGAGGCATAATTGGCTTCAAATCCTTCCACCACACCCCCAACCCCTCCACCCCCCACCTCGAAATATTAATCCATCGTTGGAACCATAAAAGCCCTGTTCTCTGTCCTCTAACTAATGAAGGCTGCTTCTCAGCACCTCTCCCCAGCAAGAAAGAGAAACGTTTCCTTATTCCCCATTATTGTGAAGCTTTGAAGGGCAACTGAACAAAGGTTTTATTCCCTGAGCAGTCGGGGAAAAGCAGTCATAAAGCTCGTGGCTGGACATGGCTTCTGATTTTTCCTGTTTCCTTCTTCACACATGGGGAAAAAGCCTTGCTGTTTCTCCCTTGGTTCCTGAAAGTGCATCTTGCATAAAAGGCAAGGTAAAGGGCGGGAGCAGACAGAGCTCACCTCCACACCCTCTCCTCCACCTCCTCCTGCAGGGCTAGCAGCTGAAAGGCTCTGGAGACATGGATGAGGGAGAGAGAGAGGGAGAGGATGAGAGAGAGGAAGAGAAAAGTAGTGAAAGAGAGGGAGAGAGAGAGAGAGAAAAAGAAAGAGGGAGGGTGAGTGAGGGGAAGTGAATGAGAGAGAGAGAGAGAGAGAGAGAGAGAGAGTGTGTGTGTGTGTGTGTGTGACAGAGAGGAGAGGGAGAAACAGAGAGGAATGGAGAGAGAGAGGAGAACTGAGTGCGAGAGTGTGTGTGTGTGTGTGTGTGTGTGGTGTGTGTGTGAGAGAGAGAGAGAGAGAGAGAGTGTGTGTGTATGTGTTTGTGTGTGTGAGAGAGAGAGTGTATGTGTGCGTGTGTGTGTGTGTGTGTGTGTGAGAGAGAGAGAGAGATAGAGAGAGAGAGAGAGAGAGAGAGAGAGAGAGAGAGAGAGAGAGAGAGAGAGAAAGAGCAAGCTCATCCCATGTAGCGAGAGCTCCGTCCTGCACCAGGGCTGCAGTCTGTTCCACTGTGAGCTGCTGGTGACCTTGAAAGTGTCGGCACAGGCAGCTCCTGTAAATTATTCAGCCCGGACGGCGAAAGGGAAAGAGGTTGAGCTGCAGCCTCCACCCTGGCATGGAAGAAGGGCCACGCAACGAAGGGCCACGCAACGAAGCCTACGCAACGAAGGGCCACGCAACGAAGGGCCACGCAACGAAGGGCCACGCAACGAAGCCCACGCAACGAAGGGCCACGCAACGAAGCCCACGCAACGAAGCCCACGCAACGAAGGGCCACGCAACGAAGGGCCACGCAACGAAGCCTACGCAACGAAGGGCCACGCAACGAAGGGCCACGCAATGAAGGGCCACGCAACGAAGCCCACGCAACGAAGGGCCACGCAACGAAGCCCACGCAACGAAAGGCCGCGCAACGAAGGGCCACGCAACGAAGGGCCACGCAACGAAGCCTACGCAACAAAGGGCCACGCAACGAAGGGCCACGCAACGAAGCCCACGCAACGAAAGGCCACGCAACGAAGGGCCACGCAACGAAGCCCACGCAACGAAGCCCACGCAACGAAGGGCCACGCAACGAAGCCCACGCAACGAAGCCCACGCAACAAAGGGCCACGCAACGAAGGGCCACGCAACGAAGCCCACGCAACGAAAGGCCACGCAACGAAGGGCCACGCAACGAAGCCCACGCAACGAAGCCCACGCAACGAAGGGCCACGCAACGAAGCCCACGCAACGAAGCCCACGCAACGAAGGGCCACGCAACGAAAGGCCACGCAACGAAGGGCCACGCAACGAAGGGCCACGCAACGAAGGGCCACGCAATGAAGGGCCACGCAACGAAGCCCACGCAACGAAGGGCCACGCAACGAAGCCCACGCAACGAAAGGCCACGCAACGAAGGGCCACGCAACGAAGGGCCACGCAACGAAGCCTACGCAACAAAGGGCCACGCAACGAAGGGCCACGCAACGAAGCCCACGCAACGAAAGGCCACGCAACGAAGGGCCACGCAACGAAGCCCACGCAACGAAGGGCCACGCAACGAAGCCCACGCAACGAAGCCCACGCAACAAAGGGCCACGCAACGAAGGGCCACGCAACGAAGCCCACGCAACGAAAGGCCACGCAACGAAGGGCCACGCAACGAAGCCCACGCAACGAAGCCCACGCAACGAAGGGCCACGCAACGAAGCCCACGCAACGAAGCCCACGCAACGAAGGGCCACGCAACGAAAGGCCACGCAACGAAGGGCCACGCAACGAAGGGCCACGCAACGAAGGGCCACGCAACGAAAGGCCACGCAACGAAGGGCCACGCAACGAAGGGCCACGCAACGAAAGGCCACGCAACGAAAGGCCACGCAACGAAGGGCCACGCAACGAAAGGCCACGCAACGAAGGGCCACGCAACGAAAGGCCCACGCTACAAAGGCCCACGCTACCAAAGGCCACACATCGAAGGCCCACGCTATAAAGGCCCACGCATCGAAGGCCCACGCTATAAAGGCCCACGCAATGAAGGCCCAAGTAACGAAGGCCCACGCTACCAAGGCACACGCTAAGTAGACCCACACTACGAAGGCACATGGTAAGTAAACCCACACTACGAAGGCACACGCTACGAAGACACATGCTACGAAGACACGCTATGAAGAAGGAAGCTGGAGGAAAAGAAGAAAGAAAGAAAGCACAAAGCACAAAGACTGTATAATTTCCATGGCTACATCAAACGTAGTTAAAGGAAAGTCCCAGAGACGGGGATAAAGGGACTCCCTTCATAATTCATTTCAGCCCCCACTGAAGCACCACAGTGGGGTTCTGCCAATTACTGCCTGAACGGGCTTCTCTCACCCACTGTGCTACTGTCCTCTGCAGGACACTATTCTCTAGATATCCCCATTGTGCAGGATTTGGACACACACACACACACACACACACAGAGAAAATGTGTAATTGACATTGGTAGGCAATTGACATTTTTATGTCATTTCATTTGATTAATGTTAATTTAATGTTTTCCAGCAACAATTGCCTATTCAGAATGTGTATGATTTAATGCCTGTGTAATGAGATACATTTCTAAAAAGGCGTGAATGCACATATCAGTCAACACTGCTCTTGTTAATGAGATGGCTAACCTTTGCTCAAAAAACACAGCTGCATAGGTGAAGAAATGGTGGGAAATGCAATCCATGTCTGCACCCCGACCTCACAAAGCTGCAGAACCGTCTGAGTGCACGTGTGCTCTCACACACGCATCCCTTACACAATTACTAAATATATCTTTCAGTGGTATTGGAAAAAATCTAACGTTCATTATGAACAATGCCTCTGACTATATATATATATATATATATATATATATATATATATATATATATAGTGGTGTAATTAACATAATGAATATGCATAACATAATGAATATGCACTTGCACTGTTTAATCTTGTAATCTTGTCCTATATCTCTGTCCATGCATGTCACATGCTTGTCATCTTCGTCTTTATCTATTGTCTTCTTTATATTCTTGTTCTCTTCTGACTTCTTTCTCGTTGTGGTTCCAACTCGCACATTTAATCTCTCGTCTCTCCCAGGTTGTGTTGTTTCCCCTGGTCATGGAGCTCTCACGGTATCGGCGCGCCCTCCTCCGCCACGGCGTGAACTCCCCCCACCGCGTGGCGTCGTCGCGGCGAGAGTGGGCAGAGCGTGGCATTTACCACAGCACATGTTGGAGCGCGGGAGGGTGTGCACCGAGCAGGAAGCGCCCGCTGAGGTGGCGTTGCACCAGAAACAGTCCCCCAGAAAGAATGGGCAGATGAAAGTTTGATGAGGGACAGTGTTTTGATGAAAAATTCTGTTTGCCTTCCCGGGACACCCTCTTTCATAGAGCCCCCAGGGCGAGGATCCGGGCAGCGCAGATATTTACCCCCACCGCGCTCAGCTGCCGGGCAGGCGGACAGCCTTAATAGAGTTTCAGAGAATCTCTCGCTAGTAGAAACTGGCACCTGGTCTCAGCCCCTTCGTAGCATATGTGCTCAACATCTGTACCAGCATTTTTACAGATGTATATTATAATCACAAGGTATTTCATCTGCACCTGCTCTGCCTTTATGTGGCGCGAGTCAAGTGCGGTACAGTAAGCAGAAAGGCTGAACGTGGATCGGGCTTCGTGTTCAGTGGTGCTACACCGTGTTCACGCTCCGTTTGTCTTCCAGGCAGCCACATGCAACGCAGCTTCCCTGCAGAGCACCGTTACATCTTTAGGTTGATGTGGCACTTCATTTCACTGAATGTAATAACAGATCTTCTATAATTGCGGAAGACTTGCAATGTTTTCTATTTCATTACATTTAAGCGCTCTTGAGAAATCAGAAGCAACTACAAAGTGTGCATGACTGTGCTTGGATATTCAAATACTTAGCAGGGCGTTCATAACAATCATCAAGTCAAATACTTAGCAGGGTGTTGGGCTCTGTGCCTGTGATCGTAACTCCTTGAATTTCTTATGGCATTAGCTGCATTCAGAGTGTGAGAGGGTGGTGGCTTCACCAAGACTCAGAGCTTCACATTAATCATTCACACTGACAGCAGGGCCTTGGCTTAAGAGCAGGGTTAATACTATTATACAAAATTACATCTATTACACCTTATTCTGAGTGGAGATAGGGCTGAAGATAAAAAAAAGGACAGCGTCTGGTGTAAAAGCATCCTGAACCTCACAAGACTTCCTCCTGGTCGGTCCCCTGGGGATTCTGCTGGGTATTAGCCGACTGTGCATACTAACGATTCCAGACGCCTGGAGCCGTGGAGCTCACAAAAGGGTCGGCGAAGTTTTGAGAGATTAACTGATCTAAATAACGTTCGTCTCATGCATCCACGAAGTACAAAAGGGATTCGGGTTGCATTCGTGCTGATCTTGAATGTGAACGCATTGTTGACACCATTGGGAACATTTCAGCAGATTTAGTGAAGTGTCATCCAAAATCTATTCCTGCTTTGACATGCATAAAATGCAGACCAAGGCTCTCATCAAAAACAGCTTGGTTAAGTAACATAAAACAGGAAGATGATAAATCCTGCACCTAACATTCAGAGTCATGCAACAGGCTTGGCTAGGATGTATTAACCAACCAACAACCATGATCTAATAATACCTACACAATACTACTAAGAAGACAAGATAGATTTCACACACCCTATGCACACACTAGTTGCTTGAACAGAACACAGCAGCAGCTACAATCTGATACTGGCTCGACAAGGATCCAGAAGCACAGCGCACTATGTTCATGGTCCATTGCCTCAACTGCCAAGTACTCAGACCACCAAACAAACCTGGACTGACCTAAATATTACAATGAACAACTTACACCACTCGAGGATGAGAGAGACAGATAGACTGATAGAACTAGCAGTGCTTAGCAGAACAGGTATAGCAGAAGTCAGCATGCACGCCTGTGCTTGTGCACGTGTGTATTAATGAGTGCGTTTTCTGGTCCAGAAACCAGTTGGTCTGTGCATGCCTTATATGCGTTCCTGCATATTGGTGTCAGAGCATATGTGTCTGCACACACACGCACTCTGTTCATATGTGTGTTTCTGGCTTCTGGATAAATCTTTGAGTTTGCATGTGTTATGTGACCATTTTTGTGTGTGTATTTGTATGTGTGTGTGTGTGTGTGTGTGTGTGTGTGTGTGTGTGTGTGGCACAGATGAATTTGTACTACCAAGAACAAGGCCATTTCTGAGAGCCCTTTTCTGATCACCCCGCGACTTCTTTACATCAGCAATAAGGGAGGAGGATTGTGTCCACACTTACTCGGCGTTATTGAATTATGCATCTCATCACATGGTGCTGTAATGAGTGTGTGGAGTGTTGTGCTGCAGACGAGCTCATGCGGACGGCTGGTGCCGGCGTAACCTTAGCACGAGAGAAGCAGGGCCAAGGACTGGCCTCTGATGGTCAGCTCTGATGGGGCTGGGCTTTTTAGCTGTAAGCTCCTTCTGCTCCCCGGGGCTTAGGGTAAGTGCTGTTCAACCTCGGACCCGTCCATCTATAAAACAAGATTCTCTTCCCCCGCCACCCCCCACACTGCCCCCCCCTCCCTGTGCCACACACCAGTACCACCAGGAACAAGCAACTTCTAAAACTAGGCCGCATATTACATCATACTCAAGGAGGTGCAGGGAAAGCAAAAACACCACAAGTCTCACACACACAGCACACACACACACACACACACACACACACACACACACAAACAGCACACACACACATGCAAACACACACACACACACACACACACACACACACACACATATGCAAACACACACACACACACACACACACACACACACTCACACACACACACATGCAAACACACACACACATGTAAACACACACACACACACACACACACACACACACACATGCAAACACACACACACACACACACACACACACACACATGCAAACACACACACACACACACACACATGCAAACACACACACACACACACACACACACACACACACACACACACACACACATGCAAACACACACACACACACACACACACACTCGCGCACACACACACTCACACACACACACTCACACACACACACATGCAAACACACACACACACACACACACTCGCGCGCACACACACACACACACACACACACACACACACACACTCGCGCGCACACACACATACACACGGCCCGGAAGGAAAGGAAACACGAGAACTCCGCGTGCTGCTCGATGAAAGCTCTAAATGGGTCACCTTTGCCATTCAGATTTAAAACGCGTTTGCATTTTTCCAGTGCAGAAATCACAAGAATTATTTTCCAGTGTACTGTGGCCAGTGTTATAACTGAGGTTTTTCACACGAAATGAGTGGTTATTCTCGTTCTCGGAGTCGGTGACCGCAAACCATTGAATTGTGTGCCCGCCATTTGAGCTCTGCTTCCTTCATAGCAGGTGACCCTCAGCAACCGATGCTGTTTCAGTGAAAGACTTCAAAAATAACTGCACACTGAATGTTTTGAAAGAGCACCGGTTCCAGAACCCGAATAGCCAAAAGCACAGAAATCAATCACCTGCGGTATAAGCTATGAAAGACTTCAAAAATACATTGCGGTTTTGAACGTGTTCCTATCCTTGCCATGGTTACCTCATCTACATGGGGAGCTAGACGGCGTTAATGCTGTGGGTGTAGCTGTTCAGAGGCAGAAAGGTGAAAGCACAAAGAAACGACAGCGAAGAGCTTCGCGCAACAGACACAGGAACCGCTGCGAACGCCAGCGAGCTTCAGCGCGTCGGTCGCGCGAGTGCTGAAGGAGTCCTGGGGTTCCGCGTGAGTGCGGCTTCACGCGCTAACCTGGCAACCCGTCTCAAGGAGAGTCTGGATATTAAAACGCATTACATTTGATTGAGGGCCTTTAGTGTGTCCCAGACCTACATTCAATTCATGGAAGACTCACAACGGATAATAAGGTGTGTAACGGCAAACTGATCACTTCCCAGACGTCTGCAGAGTGAACACCTCTGATGTACTGCTTCCTCAAGTATCTCCTGGTGGAACCTTTGCTATCATAGAATGCTGGTGACAGGCAGACATCACAGCCTGGGGGTCAAGGGGAGGCCAGTGGTGGGTCTGACCTTTGCCCCCTTTACTGTTATACAACAGTGCTCGGGATAAAAACGGTGTTCTGGGTGAAAGTGCTGTGGGTAAAAACTGTTCCGAGTGAATGTGCTTTGGGTGAAGACTGGATGCAGGGTGATGGTGCTCTGGGGGGAAAATGAGTGGGTGAAACCCATCTGGCCTATTGGCTGGTCGGGCAGTCTCAAGGCACCAATGGCTGTGCTACGATTCAAGCACTTCTTTCCATGTCAATGCACTGTGCAAGAAGACCTCTTATGCTGTTTTATTATGCCGTCAGCGCAACTGAATATCGACCTATTCTAAGTACAAACATCCCATTGAATATCACGATGTGGACTGGGTTCAGAGTTGCTCTGAGATCAGCACTTTTACTTTGAAGCTTGAAGCAACAGGAGCTTTGCACCAGTGTTCCTGCAGCATCCTGGACTGTAAAAGGCCCTGAAGGACTGTTAGTCTAGACTCAGACTCCCTTAGTCTTAAACCCTTATTTACGCTGATCTAAGGCCAAAAGGATTTCAGACCACAGTATTTTTACAGCACCAAACTAGGCACTACACATACCAAATTTCCCATTAGGAGCATTCTAGGCTCTCCAATAAAGCATCTTGGAGAAAGGGTACTTTCAGAAGGGGACGGTCCAGTGCTGGACACTGCTAACAGACGTACTGGTCCACCGGTGGAGGGGGCGTCACACGCGTCCACGTGCCGGGCTGCTCACAGCACTCTCAGTCTGCAGATGATCCACTGGCTGGGAAAGTGCCTGGGTGTGTTTCTCAGGGGTCTGTCTACAACATGGAGGGGAGCGCGAGACAGATGAGAAGGAGGCTAATGTGAGACAGACAGATCGAGAGAGAGAGACACGGAGGCACATCAGAGCAGTGCCGCCTGCAGGATTACCTTCATTATAATAATATGCCATGACGTTATTATTTGTGTTCCTGAATGTAAAAAAGCAGTTGCCCCTGGAAGCGAAGAGGAATCTCCCCTGGTGCACGCCGAGCTGTGCGGTGGGGTAATACCCACACACACCCAGTAGAATCAGGCCAAGTCTAAGTGTTCTCCCTCAACGTAGTAGTGAATCTGAAACGTGCTTTCAGTGTCTGTGTGTGCGCGTGCAGGTTCATGCAAGACGACATGTTTGTGTGTCTGTTTTACAGCAGTTCATAAATATTATCTTGTCATTTTGGCTTATTCTGTCTGTGTTTTGTCAGCGCGACTCGAACAGACGCTCAACCGGCTATCACGGCGCTTCTTCACAATTTGGTCGCGCTGCATTGTTTAAAGAGGAAATTGAGAAAGAAAGTTTGCTGCTAAGGGGCCTCCTCCAGCGGAATCACACGGGCCTGTCCACTACGTCCGAGAACGGGTCCCTCACCATGTACCAATCTCCCAGCTGCCTCCAGTGTGAGAGGGTCGTCGGCGACATGCCTCCTCCCCGCTCTCCTCCACAGCCCGGGCAGATTAAAAGCCCCGAGTGGAGACGCATCGCGCCCTTCCTCTGCTTCCGGAGGAAGACTCCGTTTGACTCCTGATCCGCGCGCTCCGCACGCTGACAGCCTGACATTTCCGAAATCATTGCGAAGGTGGAAGTGACTGAGGGGTCAGGGAGGATAATGGTTCTGTCGAGCCGGCAGACAGAGCGGGGCCGTCCCGCCCATCCATCTGTCCTGCCGGAGCTGGAGGCCGCCGCCCACCGCCTGGCTGCTGTCTGGACCCGCCCCTCCATGCAGGACCACCACCGGACCGACAGCACTCGCTGGTAACGGCCTGCAGTGTCTTTGGTAAATCACGCCAAAGCTGTGCTTGTGAAGTGTGAAGTTTGGGGGGGGCATGTGTGTGTATCCATGCATGGGTGTGATTAGTAGAACTACTAAGTTGGTTATTACACAGTTACTTTAGCACATCCACTGTTTAGATGCACAGCTGACCTTGCTGTTCGGCAAGGTGCTGGATAGGAGATGTAACTTGTTTCAAAAAGATTCCACCTACATATAGGTGAATGCATGTACACACACACGCACACACACACACACACACACACACACACACACACACACACACACACACACAGTTCTCAGCAAGCATCTGCCTCCCCCTCATTGACCTGAACTGAACATGTAAGCCAGGCCTAGCCCAAGGACACGGGCTCGACCCGCTATACCAACAGGCTCCTGTCAGCCATCTGCACGACCTCAGTTCTCTGGAGTGACCTATCGAGTTCTCAGCATATCGACAGCACAACATTACTGGTTACGGTGCAGCCCTTCCAACATCAGCAGCTTCTGGTGAAGGTTTGCATATGTACTGCAAGACTACACATACACACCATGACACACCACAACACACACCATGACACACACCACGACACACACCAAAACACACACCATGACACACACCAAAGCTATGAAACAGAAGACTGCAACTTTAAGAAAATAATGTAGGAGCAAAGAGAGAGAGAGAGAGTGATAGACATAGAGAGAGAGAGAGAGAGAGAGAGAGAGAGAGAGAGAGAGAAGGGAGGGAGAGAGAGGAGAGGGAGAGACAGGGAGGTGTATGGACTTTTTCCTGAAGAGGCCACAGTGAAGACGAGAAACAGCTCCAATGAGTTGAAGCCTTTGCATTAATCGACACAATCTCTGGGAACGGAGCTTCTGTTGTGTGTTTCAGCTCCTGCCAGGACTTAATTAGGGTTCACGCTGGTGTTTGGGGGTGTTTGTCAGACAGGGGCATAGCCTGCACAGCCAAATCTGACCAGACCTGGTGGAAGCCTCTCTCTCTCTCTCTCTCTCTCTCTCTCTCTCTCTCTCTCTCTCTCTCTCTCTCTCTCTCTCTCTCTCTCCCACTCTCTCTCTCTCTCTCTCCCTCTCCCACTCTCTCTCTCTCTCTCTCTCTCTCTCTCTCTCTCTCTCTTCTCTCTCTTACTCTCTCTCTATGCAAGCAGAGTCTCTAATGCCAGGCTCACGTGTCACGTTGCAGCGTGGGGTGAACGTTGAGGAGGAGAGAGCGTGGAGATGAAATGTGAGTCGTCTCTCCACTGTACTACTGACGGAAAAATGGAGATGTGAAGATTGAGCAGTGCTCTGAGAGTAATGGCATCTCATTATGTCGGCTGACACACACGGCCCTGTAGCACATAATGATTTGCGAAAGTTCCTTTTTACCTTGAGAGAGGTAGCTCAAGAATGCTGCTTGCGAGTGTCATCAGAGCAGCAGATGGAGAAACAGAGAGAAAAAAGAAAGACCCTGTATCGTTTTTCAGTCTGTTTCAGTCAGTCTATTTATAGGAGCACTCTACTAACACTGGCGATTTGGCTAACTAGACAAACGTCATTATGTGAATACACATGATCTAATCCTGGAAACAAGACACAAACCGCAGCGGTGAGGCAGGAAATTAGCAGCTGCCCCCAGACCCTTTTAACAAGTAACACTACATCTTACTCAATTAGATATGCTTGGCCCTTTGTGTTATAGCCTATTTAGTGTAATTACCAGTGATTATAACTACACGCTCGATGACAAGAGGAAATTAGGCATGACAGAGAAAGCATCGTCGGTCCTCTGCTGATCTGATTACGGCGGTAGAAGAGCCTTCACCCTCACCCCTCCCCCGCTCTGCGGAGACCTTTCAGAGCGGTGCTCGCCACCAAGCCCATCAGCGAGGACAGGGCGTTTTCATTTATTGGTGCTAAAACACTTCTCAATACAGTGGGACGAAAAGAATATCCAGGAACCATTTTCGAGCAGTGGATTAGCGGAGCATCTCCAGTTCCTGTCTCGGTAATTACCGACCCAGACGACAGTCTTCGACGGGCCTGACTCAGAGTCTATTTGTCTGTTTATCTCAGCCTTCTCCCTGTCACCCTTAAAACAATTTCCTGTTTGACATACTAGAATAACTATTGATTGAAGGGTTGTATTACCGGAGGTTTGAACTCCCTCGACATTCACATTTTTGGGTGTTTGTCAACAGTTATATTGAGGATAAAGGAGGAATCAGTTTGCTTTTGATAGAGTTGTTTCCCTTATTAGCACAGGTTTTTAAAGAAAGATTCTTGTATCTGAGGCTTCTAAAATGTCTTAATCGCTACCAGTAAATATGATATCAGGGCCGAGCTCCTATTCATGTTCTCATAATACCTGCAGCCAGGGACCCTCTCCCAACAGACGTTTAAAAATAAAGGCTTGGTTTAGTTCGCCTTTTATCCAACAGGTTTACTGTGCACTACATTTGCAGACATGATAAATGACACAGCTAGGCGGCATGACGAGGGCAACTTCAAACCCACGTGTAGCGCCGCCCTACTGCCTCTTGGTGGTATTTCACTTATTTCCGTGCTGCTGCTGATAATCACAGCAACTTACACAGCTGACGCAGTGCAGGTGGCACGCAAAGCGTCAAAGATCCGCCCTCGAAATACCACCTCACGCCACGGGTTCTCACCTGGCCAGCACCTCTATGTTGGAGATGGCGTAGAAGTACTTGAGCAGGTTGTCCCTCTGGACGTAGGTGCCCCCGAGGGCGGGCCGCAGGAGGCGCAGACGGAGGTCGGTGAAGGTGAAGAAGTCTCGTAGCCCCTTCATGCTCTCCATGCGTGTGTACAGGTTGTCCATGTTGAGCAACTTGGGCCCGGCGAAGACGGCGAAACGCTCGCGCACCTCGAAGCGTACCACCTTCTCGTTCTTGGAGCCCACCCAGCGCGAGTAGCGCTCGGTGCAGATCACCCGCGTCACGTTGGCCGCAGACAGGTCCTGCGCACGCTTGGACGGCATGTCGAAGGCCTCCATGCAGTCGTCGGCGTAGAACTGGTAAGGCTGCCAGCTCCGCCCCTTGTCCATTGACTTCTCCAGCACCATGATGGTGGGCCGACCGTACTCGAAGGTGATCTCGATGTCGTCGGACACCTCCAGACTCTTGTTCCAAGAGAGCGTGATGTTGGCCAACAGCGGCTCGGGGTAGCGGCTCCACGTGACCGTCTGCCAGTAGGTGATGAGGCCCGAGTGCTCGGCGTCCTGCATCAGCTGCGGCGGGTGAGCCAGGTCAGGCGTGGACGCATCACACTCGTCACTGCACAGATATGGGTTCTCCTGCACAAGCAACACAGAGATCCACAGTGTAATGGACCTGACTTGTAAAGACAGGACTTGACAACCTGACCTCTAAAGACAGAACTGCATGAGTACTTTATAATGTGAGGTACTGGTTTACAATGTGGAGTGCTGGTTTATAATACATAGTACTGGTTTATAATGTAGAGTGCTGGTTTATAATACATAGTACTGGTTTATAATGTAGAGTGCTGGTTTATCATACATAGTACTGGTTTATAATGTGGTGTGCTGGTTTATAATACAGAGTACTGGTTTATGATATGGAGAACTGTTTTATAATACAGAGTACTGGTTTATAATACAGAGTGCTGTTTTATAATTTGGAGTACTGGCTTATAATGCAGAATACTGGATTATAATGTGAAGTACTGGTTTATAATACAGAGTGCTTGTTTATAATACAGGGTGCTGGTTTATAATACAGAGTACTGGTTTATAATGTGGAGTGCTGGTTTATAATGCAGAGTACTGGATTATAATGTGAAGTACTGGTTTATAATACAGAGTACTGGTTTATAATACAGAGTGCTGGTTTATAATGCGGAGTGCTGGTTTATAATACAGAGTACTGGTTTATAATACAGAGTGCTGGATTATAATGTGACGTACTGGTGTATAATACAGAGTACGGGTTTAAAATGAGCACTAATGTTTTATAATGAGCAGTACTTGTTTATAATGAGCCTTAGATTTCAAGCATATTCTTCCCCTTCAGATAAAGGAAGCACACAACAAAACCCACTAGACTTTAGTGGTATATCTAACAAACTAAGTGAAATATCAAAGCACTGTATTGCGGGTCCATCTCAGAATTCTGATCTGTAGTGGTACGGACCTCAGCCCTTCTTACGTGTGGATGTCACTCTGCCCTGTTCTCCTCCCAGCACACAGATCCAGACCACCTGCTCTTCCAGGTGGCTCTCACGCTAAATCTCCACAGTGACTCTCATACTAAACCGCCCTAGTGGATCTCCTGACAAGAATCTCGTTAGCGCTAACTGAGGACACGGTGCTGGGTGGAGGGCTCGATCACCAGTTGGTAGCCATGTCAGTAAACAGAGAATCTGACTGTATGCATTCCGGTGGTCCTCTCTCTTTCTCTCCCTCTCTCTCTCTCTCTCTCTCTCTCTCTCTCTCTCTCTCTCTCTCTCTCTCTATCTATCTCACACACACACACACACACACAGACACACACACACACACACACACACACACACACACACACACACACACACACACACACACACACACACACACATACACACACACACAGAACTCCAGGCCTTTGGATTAAGAGAAATGGCCAAACCACAATGGCCTCTTTCCTGACAGGCTGTCCAGTAAAGAGCCAGACTGCATGTGTTTAGTCTGCACTTACGCTCACAGAATTTGTTAGATTTGTTTGTTAGATTAGATTTGCTTTGTCAAAGCTTTCTGACTGATGGGCAGGTGGTGTTTGTTTGATCGTCCTAAGGCCTTAAGTTCTGCATTAAAAGAAAGAGGTTGTTAAACATGCATGCCACGTTTGAGGGTCAAATTTATTTGAGTTCATTCAACTCAATTTCAGCTCAGGCAATTCATATGATGAGCTGAAATTCAACTCGCATTGGATATTATACATTTAAACAGATTTTTCAAACAATTTAATTCACCTTGCAAATTGAATTTTATCTTTTGAATTGATCCTGAAATGGAGTGATCTGACCCCAACATGCTTTAAGCCATATATCACTGACGAGCTTTAAGCACGTGTCTGATCACATGGTCATATTGGTTCTCTGTTACCTTCAGTGCTGGCCTGTAGAAAACCTTCTTCAGAACTTGAGAATCATACGCGAATCTTCCTTTCATTATATTTAACAGTAATTAATCTTAATAATACTAATCCACAATTATTGCTTAGCATGGAGCTTCTGATGGAAGTATGTTGGTTATGTCTAGACCACCTAGCATCTGCGTAGGGTGGGTCATATCTCTATGCCAACGGCATCAACAAGTTCAAAGCCAAGAATAAATGAATATATGTAATATATATTTTCCATCACTGGAAAGATGCTGCTTTTATCAAAAATATCTAACCAAATGAACTAATTGAAACTGATTTAACTGCTGTAGTCAATCTATTACAATAAACCAAACCAGAAGGTAATAGAATAAACTAAATCAGAATCTGAAGAAACCCCATAGAGTTAGAAACAAGTCTCAGTAGCTCACTACTGCTTTCATTTGAATACAATAAAAGTATCCTTTAAAAGGCTAACAGCAAAGTAAACAAGCATCAAGAATACACCCGTTCTGTATCATCAGGAATACACCCGTGATGAATATGATCTTCTGGGGCCATTAGGACCCTCATTCAAATGTTTGCCCTGTCATCCAGCTCCCTCAGTGCCAGAGTCAATATTTAAGTCACCTTAAAACATTCCGCATGTGTAAGCAGGATATGAGCTGCTCCGGAACATCCAACGTCTGAGGAAACGCAGGCGGCATGGAGCCGTCTGGCCGGGGCGTCTGGGCTGGGGGCCGCAGGTGCCATGCTGGGGCTGGAGAGTGTGTGTCTGGAGCTCCACCTGCAGAGGTTGTCCCGCTTCACCCAGCACGCGAGTTAATTACAGCACAGCCGCCTCCCCGGGGACCAGCGGCCTGATGGCACCAGCCAGTGAGCAGTGAGCAGCAGCTCCAATTACACACAGCCCAGAGCGGCTCCCGCCCGGGGGGGCCCCGCCCCCAGGAGCCCTGTATCAGGGGCCACGGCCACAGGAGCCCCTCATCAGGGGCCACACCCATGGAACCCCTGTCTCAGAGGACACACCCCTAGGAGGCCCTCATGAGGGGCCACGCCCCCAGCCGCCCTGCATCAGGGGCCACGCCCACAGGAGACCTGTATCAGGGGCCACGCCCACAGGAGCCCTATTAGGGGTCACAGCCTTGGGGAATTCATCCATCCATCTATTTAATCTAATCTAAACTATCTAGAATTAAAACTCCAGGCACAATTCTATGCAGTGGTCCACCAAATGGAACACGCAACACTTTTGGCGCTCTGCCTATAATCACGGCTCTGTGGATGTAATCACGGCTCTAATTGCGGGGCAAACATGGACCTATGTCAGCAATTCTTGACTGGAGTTTGAAGGGATTTGAAGTGTGTTCATGTTGAGGGTGCATGAGATGCTTCAAAGACACTTCAAAGCTCACGCCACTCATTTCTAAGCTGTTATGTACATATTGCTGACTATTCTGGGTCATAAAAATCACTGTTTTGTTACCATATGTGCACTGTGAATGAAAAATGTAATACTACAGTAAGCAGTTCAATCATCTCGTATATATACAATACATTACCCATATGCAGCTAATTCCAGATACAGGTAACATATACACATTTAAAGAAGTGGCACACATCCGCATTTAAGGTGATATTTATTTAAGATAAATGGGTGGAGGTGTTGTGAGAAGTCAGGTTATGGAAAGGTTAAACATGCTGTTCAATCATTCGTGTGAAATAATGTGTTGGTTCTGAGAATTATGCCAAAAATCAAAAATCTAAAGTACGCTAAAGATGCAACCAGACTCAGCGTTGAAGCTACTTTGGACCACCACATGAATCTGCTGTAATTTGAGGAATCCCCAAAGACCTGAGGAGGCATGAGAGGGGAGAGCTGGGAATTACTGCATGCCGACACAAACATAACAGGATGTGCCTGTGACGTTGGGTGCGAGGCGAAGGACGAGACACAAATCCAGCTTCACAGACACAACGACACGTTTAATGCAGACTGTAGACAGGTATTGCGCAATAGCGCACGCTAAACCAACACATACACACGTAACGTGTAGACTCAAACATTAGACAACGACGAGCACAAGACACTGCGCGAACGCACATTAAATAGACAGACCACATCAACCCCACGTGATGACGAGACGAGCCACAGGTGAGACGGATAATTACAAGACGCACCCGCACCCACGGAGGTACACAGACGCAGACGAATAGACGCAGACAACGTTAACACACGCCCCAAAGGAAGGGTTCGGGGACCGTAGCGTGACAGACGCCCCCACCAAGGGCACTACCCGTCCCGGGGTGCCAACAGGACTGAGTGCCCCGAACCCACGTCGATGGGCGGATCTGAAGCGCCCAGTCCTGCGTCTGGGAGATGACCGCCCTCGGCGGAGAGTCCGCCACGCACAGTCTAGAACACCCTCCCTGGGAAGACGGGGGAAAACACATTAGACACATTTAACGGGACATTCACAAACACACACACAGGTACACTTACACATAGTGGCACGAAAGGGAAAAACGGGTTAGGCACACAAATGGGAAGACTTACGAACACTGGCATACACAAACACGAAACAGGCGCCAGACTACGCGCCAGGAGTAGAGCGATAAGGGGAGAGAGATCGGGAGCTGCCGGTGCTGCAGCGGACGGTCCTCCTCCGGTCCTCGCAGCGGACCCTCCGCGGGGTGCAGCGCGACCGGCGGACGTGCCGGGTGCAGCGCGACCGGCGGACGTGCCGGGTGCAGCGCGACCGGCGGACGTGCCGGGTGCAGCGCGACCGGCGGACGTGCCGGGTGCAGCGCGACCGGCGTAGGCGCCGGGTGCAGCGCGACCGGCGTAGGCGCCGGGTGCAGCGCGGCCGGTAGACGCCCCGAGCGGACCGCCTGGGAGATCCCCTGCAGTCTCCATCTCCTCCTCCTCTTCTTCTCCTTGGTCCCACTCCATGGACTGCGCCGGGCTGCCACCCCGGGAGCAGTCCATCCTCTCTCCACCGTAACGATCGGAGGATGGGACCGTCTCTGGTGTCCACCTCCCCTTCACAGTCCCAGCGGAACACTCAGAGGGAGGCGGACTGCCTTCCTCCTCCGACTCGAACTCCTCCACCTCCTCATCGTAGCCCACAGCGGGGAAGGAGCGTTCTGACGGAGGGTAATCATCGTCCTCTTCCTCCTCGCCCTCCGATTCCTCCCCCTCGAACTCGCTCTCAGGGGTCTTCTCTGTGGAGCAGAGTTCGAGGGAGCCGACCCTCAGGGGCGAGAGGTCTCTGGTGGGAGAGGGGTGTCGCTCTCTCCACATCCGCACCGCGGTCTGGCGGAAATACTCCGCCAGTTCCCCAGTGCTGGCCTCCCGAGCCCGGAGCAGCATGATGCTGCATAAAGGGTCCTGCTCCATAAGTTCGGGAGCAACGGTGGCCGCGCGGTGTTGGGCAGGAGCAGAGGCATGGCGGCGCTTGCTGGGCTTCTTGCCCTTCTTTGGCCGGGTGGTGTAGCCTGGCATGGCTTGTTGTGTCTCTGACGGCTCGTCGTTCTGTGACGTTGGGTGCGAGGCGAAGGACGAGACACAAATCCAGCTTCACAGACACAACGACACGTTTAATGCAGACTGTAGACAGGTATTGCGCAATAGCGCACGCTAAACCAACACATACACACGTAACGTGTAGACTCAAACATTAGACAACGACGAGCACAAGACACTGCGCGAACGCACATTAAATAGACAGACCACATCAACCCCACGTGATGACGAGACGAGCCACAGGTGAGACGGATAATTACAAGACGCACCCGCACCCACGGAGGTACACAGACGCAGACGAATAGACGCAGACAACGTTAACACACGCCCCAAAGGAAGGGTTCGGGGACCGTAGCGTGACAGTGCCTGTGTTCCCGTGGGAGCTCGGGGGAGGAGGGGGTCCACACTCATGAAAAATTCATTACAAAAACAGGGAAAAACTGCCCACAGAACTGAACCGCACTTAAGACATTCCACAGCAAACACACCCGGCCTTTCAAATCTTCCAAATAATATCATGTACGGAGAACACTTTGCGGTTCAGTGCCAAAACCTCACAAAATCTGGACCAAATGTTTCTTCTTACCCATGATGCACTGCATGGCTGTACAGTTACTCTGGCTGCTATTTTTAGCTCAGGTGGTTGGTGCATTCTAAGTGGGCAACACGGATGCAGAGCAGGATTGGTCCTCAGATGGAAGTGCTACTGAGGAACGTAGCCTCACTCGAATCAGAACCTCTCACAGGAGATCAACAATGGAAGCTGTGTCTTCCTTTAAAAGACAGATGCACACACATAGACAAGCACCCCCCCCCCCCACACACACACACACACACACACACACACACACACACAAACACGCACACACACACACTTTCTCTGGGTGCTCAAATATGTATTCAGCAGCAGGGTCAGACTTCATCTTTCTGCTTAGCTAAGCTGAGATCCTCCTTTCACTCTCTCACTCCCTCGTTCTCCATCTCTCCTTCCATCCCTCTCTCTCGCCTTCTTTCTCTCACCTTCTCCATTTCCTTCTCTCTCTCTCTCTCTCTCTCTCTCTCTCTCTCTCTCTCCCTCATTAGATGTACATACAGTGTGAGTTTCCAACAGAAGCTAACATCACGTTCGGGAAAAAGCGAGGTGCTGAGTAAAGATGCAGGGGCATCTCCTGTGGGCGCTGAGTGACTGAAATTCCTTCTAAATCTTTAATGAGCCGGAAAGCTTCTTCAGAGAGAGTGAAGTTACTGAATCTGGGGGCCTTGAGCTGATCAATTAACGTGCTTTCGGGGAGGAGGTGAAGAATGCACGTCAACTGTACACACTTTACTAAAGGCTTAATGGAGTAGCAAACATACTCTATCAAATACACTGCAAGCATCTCTTGGAGAGCAGAAGAGGCACATCAAAGCGTCATACTGGCATTGGTAATGCCTGGTTAATTATGTGTACACATTTCCATCTCAGCGGCAGTAAATACATTAATGCAAAAGTATTAATAATAGAGCTTCTTTATTAATCACTCCTGAAGGCCATTTACCTACTACATTGTGTCATTATGTCTATTCAGTCATTCTGCCATCATCTTGTGCATTTTATTATAATTCTTCCTTTAATTACTACTCACACTCACTGACTACACCCATTGACTACACACACTAATTTTCTCATTTGCTGCCTGCCTAAGACCTCTACAATCCAACGAGGCTCTTTGGGTGGAAAGCTGTGGGTGCCAAAAGGTCACCGCAATTTCAAAGTGCTTGGCCCCCCGCCATCACCACCACCACCACCACCATCACCACCATCACCATAGCCATCACCACTATCACCCCCCCACCACCACCACCAAGCCAACTCTGAACACAGAGTGATCTGATGAACAGTCAGCTTTTATTGATCGGGAGAGAGAAGTGCTGACCCTGACACACATGGCTCCTCCCCTCTCCTGAAACACCTCTGTAGTGTTTTCTGCTCACTCAGCCGTCTCAAGTTAACACAGGAAAAGGCGTGGCTTTTTAGTTAACACAGGAGAAGGCGTGGCTTTTTAGTTAACACGGGAGAAGGCGTGGCTTTTTAGTTAACACGGGAGAAGGCGTGGCTTTTTAGTTAACACGGGAGAAGGCGTGGCTTTTTAGTTAACACGGGAGAAGGCGTGGCTTTTTAGTTAACACGGGAGAAGGCATGGCTTTTTAGTGCGCATGAACACGATGCCCTGATGATTGCAGGGAATCTGACACAGTGATCAGGACAAACGCTATTGGAGAGAAGGCCATGCAGCTTTCAAACAAACAGATTCAAACTTCAGAAGAATGGCTTAGAATGGTGGCTCCAAGCACATGCACGTAACACTTTCATTCATCTGTTCCAGCACACCGCAGCTGTGCTCAGTACGGTGGGCATGTGACTTTGCATCTGCTCATGGAAGATTAACGATTTACTTTTTGCCCAACATGCAGTCTGACTAGGACCCTGCCTTAGCACACACAACCCAGGTGTATACTTTACGTTCAAAACAACTGGTTGAAGTATGATGAGGCTATGATGCTTCTTTTCATCCTAAGTTTCTAAAATCACTGACTCCATCACCAAACTTCAGGTCTTCGTCAGGACTTCAGGTCCCAGTGTGGTTCCCCCACGCTCTTTGCTAGACATGTGTCATTGTGACCAGTGTGAGAGAGAGTGAGAGAGGGTTAGAGAGGGTGAGAGAGGGTGAGAGAGGGTGAGGGAGGGTGAGGGAGGGTGTGCGGTGACCAAGCCACCCCAAGCCACATGTGTCTTTTGCTCCTGTGTGCTAACTGTGTGATTAGTGCACCCTTTCAGACAGTGTTCTATCTGCGGCTCAGATGGGCCAGTCTGCCAGCTGTTTACTCTGCATCCAATCCCCTGGCTAGGAGCCCGAAGCATCAGGTGGGCGAACTGTAGAGATTGGCTACCACGGTGAAGCCCCGCCCCTGACCCGCCCCCTTCACCCCCCAACCTTAACACATAACGAGGCTTTAGCAGCCTGTGAGCAGTACAGAAGGGCTGGCAGATCTGAAACATGTAGGAGGTGAATGATGTATCGGAGTGGCGAATGCCAAAATCTCGCGTGATGGTACTCAGCACAGAGCCTCTCTGCTTGGCATACAATGCCCGGTTCACTTTAATCTACACTGTAGTGCGCCTCTGTGCAGGTTAACCCAAATTTGAAGAGGAGCAGGCCAATCAGGAGATACATCCTGGCAAGGCTCAGTGTGTGTGTGTGTGTGTGTGTGTGTGTGTGTGTGTGTGTGTGTGTGTGTGTGTGTGTGTGTGTGTGTGTGTGTGTGTGTGTGTGTGTGTGTGTGTGTGTGTGTGTGAGCCCCCATCATACACCAAGTCTCTCCCAGTGCCTTTCCCACAGATAAACCCACATTGCGTCTAGTTGCAATTCACAGCATTGCTGGAATCAACAAAAAGTATCACACAGTAAGGCAGGGTACAAATATCCTAGCTGTGTGCACCACAGAGCAAAGCGTGTGGATAAACCCAGGCCCTGGAATTCTGTTCCCTAAGAGATTTGGCTCTGCACAGGAGTCCAGGCACAATACTAATTTCAAATGTTTGCCCTCATGTAGTCACACTACCACAATGCAGCTATTGTTAAAAACTTTTCAATCCGCTTTTTCAATAGCAGATATATGTAAAAAAAAATAAAATAAATGTACATCACAACATGTACATTTAACATGCTGTATGGATAATTGTATATGGATATGATGTTTCTTATTATCCACTTATTATTATTCTTAATATCCACTTATGATGTTTCGGTTTGTATCATCAACATCAGATATTACCTTATCAAAGTACACGTACATATTTCTATTATATTTGTTGTGATTCAGAATTAATATCTCTGCCATTTAAGAATGGGAAGTCAGTTTAGAGGTCACAAGGCATAGCGTGCAGAAACATGTTGGTGAGGACAAGCTCGTCATTCTCATTATTACAGATTACAGAACTATTACAGAACGCTATTATGACGAGTACCGCAGGTGATATATTACAACCACTTTAAAAGCCTCTCGAACTTATATTAACACGTACAAATAAAAAAAAACATAATATGTAAATTAATTGAGGTGTAAAGATGGCTTGGAATCACACATTGGCCCGTAGGAGGTATGTGCTGTAAAAAAAAAAAAAGTCACACATACCAAAGTGCAGAAGAGCTGAGGTGGGTTTCCGCAGGTGATGTCGGGGGGGTCCACTCTGATCTGCATAAAGTCTTTCATGGCCATGGGTCTGGGCTGGCAAGCGTACAACTCCCATGTGGGTCCATCGTCTGTGCTGACCAGCGACTTACATATGTCGTACTGGCCCAAAGTCAAAAGGACGCGCTGGAACAGGAGCGCCTGGAGGAGCGCAGACAGGACCACGGCCATCGCCGCGACCAGGAGTCCGGGGACGGGCGAGCGTTTCCACAGCTGGGGAGGGTGTGGGAGATATCACCACGGAAGATGGGCTGCTGTCATGTTTGAGGATCCTGGTCACTGTAAATTCACTTTTCTCCTTAATTAAAGAAGGCTGCCGGTGATGACAGTTGGGATGTGATACGTTTTAATGCCACTTTAAAAAGTTTGCAGTATTAACAGTTTTGATTGTATAAATATGCGCTGACATTGCAATTTTGTTCAGGAATCAAAGTACAGATGAGCATCGCTTTATGTCGTTGGCAGGACGGTCCGTAGTTCTTCCGTACGCATACATACATCCCACGTCGGTGTCCGTTAGACGGTCGAGCGACTCTTGGGCTGCTTCATTTCTGACTTTCAGTCTAGGAGATAAAAACATAAGAAAGACAAACTGAAGCGAGCAGACGTACACGCACGTTTCGCCCTTTAGCGCCATGTGTCGGATTAAATCAGGCGCCGTGAATTCCTGCGTGGCACCAACAGTACGTATTTCAAACGCTTCGTTGTCTGTATACAAGATAAAATGAGGGGGGCATGTAGGCTAATTGTAAGGCTGAGATCAAAATCATTTATTTATTAGTAACGTCTGGCATGATTCCTGTTTAAAAACGTGAAAAAATGAATTTAAATTTACACGGCGTCATATTGGCCTATTTGAAGGGAGTTAAATATGCAAATGAGAATTAAGCAGTGATAAACATTTAAAATAATAAATTGTCTTTTGAAGTTTGAGACGAAGGCTCGGAACGACGGTCTAAATTAAGTTAAAAAAAATACATTCAATTCAAAAGTTAAAAACTTAAGTTAAAAATCTTAGCCTAAATGACACTGGATTTCATATGGTTCATCTGTGAGATTATTAGGTGCACGTCCAGGTATTATTTGAATATCAAGGTAACGGACACTAAATAGTCCTGCCACTTTAACAGCCGTATATTTTTCTACATGTTATCTAACAAACAATGTTTCGTAAAAAGTGTCCCATCTGCTACAAACTTTTGATTGAACGAAATTAACAATTTGAAAGTAACTAAGATTTGCAAGATATAATGACGCCTTTAAAATAAAGTTGCTAGACAAAAGCACATGAAAGGGGTTACTTTAAATCTGTCCCACACTTGCTCGGGTAACCCAACTTAACCCCCATCCAGACACGCTGGAGTAACCCAACTCACCCCCCATCCAGACACGCTAGAGTAACCCAACTCACCCATCCAGACACGCTGGAGTAACCCAACTTACCCCACCAGAGCTGCGCTTGTGCGCCGATGAGCGTCTTTTCCCGGAGTTGCGTTGATAGCACAAAACCATCATTTCACATTTTATTGGTGCGCACTTCAAATAAACCATAATCCTTCTCCAAAGAACACTTACAGAGGAGCCTCACATGACCGCGTTCGGTTATTTTCTCCTTCGTAGTTTTGGGGCAAAAGCGATCTGCGGGATAGATATGTCCAAAGTTCCAGATCCCTTCAAAGCAATATATTTTTTCGCGTTTTGTTTTTTCGTTTAGGTTTGGTCCTGCGCGCTCAAGGGCAGATGGCGAGCGCTTCACAGAGCAGCGTCCCGCCCGGTCCTCGCCACCATCCTCTCTTCCTCTGCCTCTATCTCTTCTGCTCTGTGCACAATCTTATCTACCAATCTCTCTTGCTCAACGCCTCTGTCTAACGCTTTTTGCCGTAGCCATATTTTAAGTTTCACATGTCTTTTGTCAGACTTTTTTTTATCAGGCTTTAAAAGTAGGCTAATCAATTGTCATCATTACCTACAGCCTACCTGGTGTAGTAACAAAGTTTATCTGCCTGCTTGAGGCATATAACCGTCCCACGAGAAGACCATGCAGCCCCCCTCCCTGCGTGCGCTTAAAGGGGCAGGGACAACTGTCAAACGAGGTAGATCGGAGCGCCTCTTCTGATCCAACACTTGGAATGAATGTTAATAATACATAAACTCCAGCAACTCACATAAATATAATGAAATTATCTTTATGATGATTTAACAACAAAAGGCCCCACTAGCCTAGTCTATCTGGACTACGAAACAAGAAATTTTTTGTAAAACTTTATTTTTTTTAACAAAAGCTTTTAACCAATATCGTGTTTATCATGCAACTGTATTAAAATCACGATATGGCTAGTTGAATTCGCACACATGAGTTTTTTTGTAGAACTACAAATACCGTGATGCTCTAGCCGTGCTGACGTAATACGTGCGCCCGTTTTCTTTGTCGAACAGCAATGGCGGATGTTATGAATGTTGGTGTGAATTTAGAAGCCTTTTCTCAAGCAATTAACGCAATCCAGGCACTTCGGTCAAGTGTAACGAGAGTTTTCGACTCGCTGAAAGATGGCATGAAAAATAAGGAAACCCTTGAAGGACGCGAAAAAGCGTTTATAACTGAATTCCAAGATAATTTGCAGTCAGTGAATCGCGACTTGAAGTGAGTTAACCTAGCAAGCTAGCTAGTTAGCATGGCTAGTTTAACCAATGGGGTCTGTTGACGGGGAGTGTAAATATTAAAACATACTGGAATTTTGCTATGACTATTTCTTGTTTCACTTTATGAACATTTAACTTACTACGCATAACTATATCTAGTCTCATCCAGTCTCATCAACGAATGATGTCTCGCCTGTTAACATTGATTTAGCAGGGTAGACTAGTTCTTTAACAATGTTTATTTAATTATTACATTGCTACAACAGTGACTACTTAGTCATTTATAGCAATGAGTTTTGTATCACTAATTCATAATAGTACGTTATTTCATCATGTTCTCATTGAGGAATATCAGTGTTTGTCTAATCATGATCTATGAACAGCATCTTGGCGGTTGTGTGACGTGTCTCCTCTTGTGTTTAGTGAACTGGAGCGTCTCAGCACGCTGGTGGGCCGCCCGTCCGAGAGTCACCCCCTACACAACAGTGGCTTGCTCAGTTTAGACCCAGTGCAAGACAAAACCCCTCTGTACAGCCAGCTGCTCCAAGCCTACAAGTGGTCCAACAAGGTACGGTGGTCTGCATGGCGGCCGCTATGCCATTTGGCTAAAGGTCAATAGCTAGATATAGTAAACCTGTGGAATCCAAATATGTCTCTTTATAGCTCGATGATGAATCTGAACTGAAATAGTGGAAATGTGGAGAAAAAATATTACAAGTCCTTTGGTGTTGGGTCTGCAATAATCCAAAGAGAATGGATCATTCCTGCATGGATAATTCAAGCAGCACTGAATTATCTACAATGTCAGAGTCAAAAGTAATATTTCGCTCCATCACTCCTGCATTTCACCTAATATTTCCTCTTCTCTGGTATGTGTGTGTGTTCTTGGAGGGCTACAGCACTGCAACTCAACTGGTAGTTAATTACCATCTTATTGAAGGGAGTAGTGGGGCAGAGACACATTCTGGAAGAGTCTGTGGTCCTACACACATGCAGTCTGACTTTTATAAAGCATTCTTCTTAATTGCATCTGGGCCTCCGTAGCCACCATTGCATCCTTGTGAGGAGCTTCATGATGGCATTGTGCACAGTGGAACAGGCGGTCATCAAGAAATAATGGCTGGATAATGACAGCAGGTCACTAATGTGAGGTATCAAAAATTCTACCATTAGACCATTAGTCATAGAAGTTTAGAGGAACATTTATTCTATTCTCTCATGGCAAGCAGAGCTCACAGCCATGCCGTACATACCTCCTATACAGTATGGCAAAGCGTGGTCCGAGGTTGTAGCATACTGCCTACTTAAAAAACCTATTGCTTTGATGGTTGAGCAGAACATGCTGCATTGAAATCTAGAGTGTACTGCTTAAGTACAGCATTTCGGATTGAGCCATTGTGTTCTAAGTGTTTAGATTAGCGTTAGGTCCTTGAGACGGTCCTGTTGATTGGCTGCAGATGGCTCCTCCCCCAGAGAGCGTGCACGTGAGACTGAACAGATGTGGCCCTTTTTCAACACGGCAGCGGCGTTTGCTCCAATATCCATTACAGCCAAGTGCCTTCGCCCCTTTGATCAGGAGTGTGTTCGTGTGCTGAGTGTTTTCCAGCAGGCCTCGCTATTCTTGCAGTGAATCCTGCGCAGGGACGGCCGCCCTTACGCCGCCCCTCTGATGTCCTGCGCTCAGGTGGATATCGAGGCGTGTTGATTGATCTCGGGATGATATTTGCTGTGTTGCTGCTCGAACAGTGAACATGCTGCTCGGCTCACGTCTGCTGATTGATTACTAGGTGCTCAGGACCGGGCCTTTGTCAGGACCGGGCCTTTGTCAGGACCAGGTCTTTGTCAGGACCAGGCCGTTCTCTGGGCCTACCCAGATAGATCTGATTTCTGGCGGCAAATAGCAACCAGTTAATATTTAGGAATTTATGACTTGTCAAAACAAGGGTTGTGAGACAAGTGCATATTTAGTAAATGTACAAAGTCGCTGTGTGTTTTTTACTATGTGTGTGTGTGTGTGTGTGTGTGTGTACATATGCGTAAAACAATAGGGGCTGGATCTGTGTGTGTGTGTGTGTGTGTGTACATATGCATAAAACAATAGGGGATGGATCTGTGTGTGTGTATACATGTGCATAAAACAATAGGGGATGGATCTGTGTGTGTGTGTGTACATGTGCGTAAAACAATAGGGGATGGATCTGTGTGTGTGTATACATGTGCATAAAACAATAGGGGATGGATCTGTGTGTGTGTGTATACATGTGCATAAAACAATAGGGGATGGATCTGTGTGTGTGTACATGTGCGTAAAACAATAGGGGATGGATCTGTGTGTGTGTATACATGTGCATAAAACAATAGGGGCTGGATCTGTGTGTGTGTGTGTGTACATGTGCGTAAAACAATAGGGGCTGGATGTGTGTGTGTACATGTGCGTAAAACAATAGTGGCTGGATCTGCTGCACATCTAGATCATTCTTGACCTTCTCCCTAGATTAAATAGCCCTGGCTGTCATGACTTCAGTAAGCTGATGCAGAGTGACTCGGGTGAAAGCGGGATCGATAGCAACTGTCAGTCCATTGATCAGCCTGCATGGCGTGCTCACGGCGTGCTCACAGGTGCCGTCCCCCCCCGCTGACCTCCATCAGCTCCGCTACATGCCCAAGAACGGCCTCCAGTCTCTGGGGGGGCCTCTCTCGGTAGGAGTAACATGGTGGTCAAGGTTTTAGGAGCAGCATAAGAACATATGGCCCGTCCAGAGCAGAGGTTGCACTAGATTTTGTCATTGTCGTTTTGACAGAAAGGGTCATAAAAATTCCACCGACCTGTTTTTGCCCATCATTTACATGTTTTTATGATGAGATGTATTTAATTCAATTGATTTTTAATTTGTTATTCCATGCTAGCCCTAAAACTAACCCTAACCCAACTCACCTTGACCTCTGAGTTTATGAATTATCTTGAAATGACTGATGTGAAAACATGTCTTACATTCATGATACATGATACGTTCAGTACAGATCATTTTTCATGTGAATGAATTTTGCATTTTCAATAGTTAATATCTTCACTGAGTGTGAGCTTGTGAGCTGTCACAGTACGATGCAGTTTTGATTTGCTAGGCCCATTTTTGTAGATATTTCAACTGTCGTGATTCACTGTGACATATGATCCTTAGGAATCCACAACTGCTGTAATCAAGCAAACAAATTTTACATTTCCATTTCAAGTCACGATAAGATTGGTGGTAAACTTTTAAGCTCTGCTTGGGATGACGGCAACAGTTTTGGCTGCAGAATAACGCCTTCATATCCTTTAGCACATTTGTATTAGCTGTGTAGTTGCCCACGTGTTGCCCATGCCAACAGTTGCCCGTGCCAACCTGTTTCTGTTGAGCCTGTTTCCCCTACTGCGTTCATTTGAATAGTTTTATCTAGGTGCGTTGGGGTAAATATGATGCATGGGGCTGCCACTCCCCCCTCTGGGCAGCTTCCTTCCAGCCTGGGGTCAGGGGTCAGGGTCGGGGGAGGCATTATGGGAGGATTAGGTTCATCTCAGCCAGGGAGTGCTGGGAAGCAGGCGTGGGCACCCAAGATGCTCCATGAGAGTATCGATGGTCCTATACCAGGTCTGACTGTGGCATTGGCCTCAGTTTGGGCGGGGCTATTAATCTGCCTTTGCCTCAGTTTGGGTGGGACTTTAAATCTGCCTTTGCCTCAGTTTGGGCGGTGCTATTAATCTGCCTTTGCCTCAGTTTGGGTGGGACTTTAAATCTGCCTTTGCCTCAGTTTGGGTGGGACTTTAAATCTGCCTTTGCCTCAGTTTGGGCGGGGCTATTAATCTGCCTTTGCCTCAGTTTGGGTGGGACTTTAAATCTGCCTTAACTTGGGAGGTAAGGACAGGCTGTTGGGCTGGAGAGGAGGGCCTCTGATATTTACAGAACAGAAAGGGGTCAAACTCAGAAAGGCCAAAAGATATTAAAAAAAGATTAATCCGATCCAGCAGAGTACATTTAAAAGTGAAGCGCTTGCTTGATCTTTAAGGTTCTTTATGTATTATTTATTTAATTAGTTTGTCAAATCCGTGTGTTTTCTGATCCTCAAAACACCTACACTCCATCAAAGAAAAAATCTTTGCGAAAATCAAAATGACCTCAACCGTCCTGAAGAGGTAAAATATGAGGTTGAGGTTTTTCAAAGGGAATATGATGCATAATCTGGTGAGAAATCACAGGCGAACTGGGCAGCTCGACTGGGTTTGTGAGCGGGCCAGTAAACATTTCATTATTAAAGAGTAGCATGTTGTGCCAGAGGCTACCACCTGTCACTCAACAGCGTGCCTGAGAGGGGGCGGGCACTCTCAAGGTCTCTTCCTACCTGAGGCACCTGTTTTATTAAACAGGAACATAAGTGTGTGTGTGTGTGTGTGTGTGTGTTGTTCTATTATTTTTCACCCCATTACTGTTCTTCCTTTCTCCCAACAAGGTTGTAGGAAATATCTTATTTTTGTTTAAAATAATGGCAGAATACCTTGCCAAAAAAAAGAAAATTTTAATAAAAATTTTAATCCAGGATGTGAGTTCAAAAGACCTTTGAAACTCCACTCTGTTATCACTTTTGTGTCAAAATCTTGCAGTAAAAATAACCAGCAGGTTCGCTGAATGTGGTCAGCTGATGATTCCACCTTCCTGTGCAATAATAATCGTTTCCTCTCGGAAACAAACCTCCCTCTGCCTTTGGATCAGCGCTTTCCACCCTGCGTGTCTGGCACACGATGGGGAATATGCTGAATCGGGGTCAGAGCCCAGTGGTGGCTAGCGTTGTGTTTACCTCTCTGTGCCTGGGTAGGGTGGGCCGTGATGGGGGCTGCGGTGCCCGGGTAGGGTGGGCCGTGATGGGGGCTGCGGTGCCCGGGTAGGGTGGGCCGTGATGGGGGCTGCGGTGCCCGGGTAGGGTGGGCCGTGATGGGGGCTGCGGTGCCCGGGTACCTGCCCGTCTCCCTACCTGTCGCCAGGTGATAAGCCAGACTGCCACAAATGGGCTGGAAGGTGTGAATCTCCTAGTTTGTGCTGTCTTTGTGTGAGCATGTTTGTGCATGTGGATGGGTGTGGACGCCCCGTTTGATTTTTCATTGGTGAATGGGGTTCCAAAACGAGTGGAAGTATCGGTGTCCTCGGGGAGGCCTGACATTAGGTCACGTGAACACGTGAGAAGTCTATGCCATGTGCGGAACACGTGACCCAGGTGCTGTCGGGCTATCCTCGGCTGTACATATTTGGAGGAGAGGACTGATCAACAAAATCTGGACATAAAATTAGCAATAACAACACAAAGCACAGGTGTGCACCCATATCACGTAGCACGCACGCTACGTGACCTCAACGACATCCCCCCCAAAACAAAACAAAAAAAGTCTTCATTCGACTGCCAGAGCCTTCAAACGGATGGTGTATGTTTTAGGTGCTTAATTTAGTTTGATGCTCCTGTGTGTTCAGAAAATTGAACAGATGGTGTAAACATGTTGAGGTAAATACTCATTGCGTGTTCCTGCATTGTGGGGGGATTGGCGGCCATGTTTAACAGACCTCAGCAGAGATCTTGTCCACGACTGCATTTTGCAGCCCGTGGTCACTGTTTGCCTGAAGGAGGTCACATCTTCCCCCACTCAACAAGCAGGCAGTATGCACTAGCGCACACAGCTAATGAGATTAGAGATTAAGGCCCTGCGTTTAGTCCTGCTTGAAGTGGAACTTCAAACCACGCTGCACGTGACAGCCGACGCTCATGTAGGTTTGTGTGTAGGTCTCCTCCTCACTGGTTTATGGAATATCAAGCTCAGCTGGTTCTGGTGCTGGGATATGCTCACCAGTCAAACACACGTACGCACAGGACTGGCCCTGAAACAAATGTGCTTCATAATAAGAACAGACTCTGGAGGTTAGGCTTCTACACACACACACACGCACACACACACAGTAATGTTGTTGTGTTTTGCAACACAGTTCACCACAAAGTGCATGTGTGTGTGAAAATGCATTCGCTTACGAACCACTTTTTTATTCGTAGTCTTTCATATCTAAAATGCTTATTGAATACAATATTGAGTAAAAATTTTTATAGAGTTATTTTTTTTATTTATAAGTATTGTATTTGCCATGTCTCCGACAGCCATGTCTGGTGTTTCGACATGCTATGTATAATTAACAAAATATTTAGTGCTATAAATGTACTGAACAGATACAGTATATGTATTGACTTGTTCCAAATCCCTTTCGGACTCCGTGAGCGATGCTTTGGTGTGTTTGCCTTCTCCAGTGGCCCTGCGCGCGAGTAGCACGCGAGCTGCTGCCGCCTCCACCCCCACGCCAGCTCCAAGATCGCGGCACACTCGCGCGCCTGCTCCTGCACTTTAATCATGGCTTGAATGAAGCTGTCAGAAGAAACGAATGGCGATCCCGTATCCCGCCTGCCCGCGTGCAGATCAGAGCGGGGCGGGCCGGCCGGCGCACCACGCCACAGCCCCGACGCTTAATGATGGTGCGCGCGGCCGTGCCGGAAAGCGCTAATAGGTCGTCGGTCTTAAGATCAGCTCTGCACGGGGGGGGGGGTCACACGGGGAGGAGAAACAAACAACACGGCGAACATGGGAGGGGAAAATGGATGGAAGTAAAGGAAAAGCAGCAACCTTTTTTGTAAACGTGTTGCTCGGAGAGACGTGTTTGATGTTGTAACTTTGCAAGCTTGGATTGCTTATTAGTACTCTGACAAGGGAAGGGACAGAGTTTAAAGAGGATTGGGCTCTGTATGCCTGGCCTGTTAATTCCTCATTAAGAGAGTCAGGCCCGAGCTGGCCCTTTGATGAGGCATTCTCTGTATTTATTTCTTGGAATACCGAGCGTTCATTTGAAGCTATTGAAGCGCCTCTTTCCCTGTGTGCCCTGCGTTTGGGTCAGAAAGCGAGAGAAGGAGAGAGTGTGTGCTGCTGCATTGGCCCTTATTCATCCATTTCTGGTTCCCTTTGATTAAATATTATTTTGTGCGGAACAAATAAAGCATTTTGTGTGTGCGCACGCATACGTGTGAGCGTGTGCGTGGGTGTTTGTGGGCAGAGAGAGATGGAGGAAGGGAGGGAAACACAGAGGGAGAGAGAGAGAGAGAGTGTTGGACAAATGTTTCTTTTCTAGCTTCTTCCCGACTGGCAGTGTTTGCCAGACAGAATAACAGTAATACATGCGTGAGCAGCTGATGTTTATCCCCACACATTATTTCATTATATGTTCCTACTTAATTCCTTCCCAGTGCAGGATCTTCAGCCGCTCATTTTCGCAGCAGAGGACCTGTGACCTGCTCAGTAGGGCTGGGTGATATGGGAAAAACCATATATATTTTCATATCAGTCTATATCAATATATATCACAATATAAATCAATTCACTACTTCCTTTATACTTTGTGCGAAATTAACACTCTCTCTCTCTATATATATATATATATATATATATATATATATATATATATATATATATATATATATATATATATATATATAGAGTGTTAATTTCAAACAAATATACACACACACACACACACACACACACACACACACATATATATATATATATATATATATATATATATATATATATATATATATATATATATATATATATATATATATATATATATATGTGTCTTGTTTCTGGCTAAAACCTGCAAATTGTTATTCACAAGGGTTGTTATACAGTGTAAAGGTCTTAATATCGTCTTCAGACATAGATCATAGCCACCAGGGTTCATAAACAGCATTATAAATTTGTTCTGTGCTAACAGATTCACAACACACAGGTGTCAGGAAAGAGTTCCTAAGTTTAAAAAGAAGAGAGAGCAAGAAAAGTTGTAACTGAGGGGCAGAAACACAGATAAGGGAATGAACAAAATGTCAGAGTGCTCTGATTGAGCATCACAGACAGTGAATCATAAATCCTCTCACATACAGTCTCTCATTACGTCGAATGGTGCTGTTCTGACTCCTCAGCAGAATCCAACTCCCCTCGTTTGCACCCATATAAAGACACTAAAGATGATATTCGCAATTTCCGTTGTTTCTTTCTATGCATAAATAAGGTGTACTCTTTAATTGTTCATCATAGCAAAACAAAACTAGAGTGCTCAATGAACTAAGGTATAATCACTGTAAATCACAAATGACTGAAATGTCTTAATGGAGTTTTTTTTTTGGATGACATATGGATGTGTAGGCTATTCCACATAAAGCACGTCTCTAGGTTCAACAAGGATTATTTAAATAATATAACCCTTTTTATATTAACCTTTTTAATAGAGGGTTTAATTTTTACCCGAATATCATCTGTAATGTCATTATGTGTGTGCAAACGAGGGAGTCGGATTCTGCTGAGTCGGAATTCACCACAACTGGACTGAATTTCTAAAGCTCTTAAAATTTTGCTAGATAGATAACTAGATGTTTAGACGAACACTAAGGCTTACAAACCTTTTAAGGCTTAAATACATGAGTCTTTAAATGTCGCTAGCTATGTATTTATACAAAAACTAAGGCATACTCTTATTCAGGCTTCGTTACATAGTTAGCTACATTTAAAGAGCTTTACTAATTCAGTCCAGTTCTACGTAATGAGATACTGTCTAACACAACTCTTGTTCCTAGTTAAAAACCTACAGTGTTCTTCCCTTCATCTTACCTGGTTATGTTTATTCTATTTTGTGGAATCATTTTGAGACATATTGCATCATTTATCTTACCGTGATAAAATCGCTTATCACTTTATTTCACATATAAGCTAAATGCTCTTTAAATTTAGAAAACTAGCTAGGTAATTAGACAGAAACTAGGGCTTAAAATCCCATTTAACATTTCTATCTAAATAGCTGGCTAGAGTGCCAGCGTAAAAGCATTTGTCCAGAAAAACTTCTGTTGCGTTGTGGTTAGATTAGCAGTGTTTCTCAATTTGTAGTGCCTTTCCGAAATGTAGTGCTCGCGTCGTCATTTTGATGCATTTGTTTTGTATATTTGCAGCACGTTCAGCATACAGCCTGATAGTGGGCTATGTCATCAGATTGCTTCTGTTGGCGGCGTTACTTAAGGCGGGAAATGAAAACAAATATTTATTGAATTATATTGCCCAAGCTTAATATCATCATCGAGGACAAATTTATCGTGAAAGAAATCGATATCGTTTTATCGCCCAGCACTACTGCTCAGCCTTCCTGACAACACTCAGGTGTTCCTCACGCGGTTACATTTCTTACACCACACCGTCAGTGATATTTGTCTTTAAAATTTGGCCACCAGTCTGTTGTATGCAGTAAGATGAATGGGGAGGGATTTGGGGGGTGCGGTTCTGGTGTTAGGGGGGGCGTGTGTGAGTCTGGTGTTGGGGGTGTGTTCTCAGGGTGCTCCCCATCACTGTAATTTCATCAGCGGTCAACGCGGGTTTTGGATCTTATTAAAACACTTCTGCACTGTCACACCCGTCAGTCCCTCTGTTCAATCATAGCCACTGCAAACTTGTTTAAATCCAAATGAGTTCTGGGTGAGGAAGATGCCCGATGTCACATGCTTTTCCCAGAGCTCTGATTTATGATAATCAACTGAAAACACCCTGGACCTCAAGATCCTTGTCTGATATTTAAAAATTAATTAACACCCCCCCCTTCTGGTTTCTTCTCAATGGCTGTCTGTCAATCTCCTGCCTCTCAAACACTCACCCCCCCCCCCCCCCCCCCCCCCCCCCGTCTTTAGCTGACAGACGTTTGCATTTTCTCGCTGAGCTTGCATGCAAAGCTTGAGTACAGTTTCAAACACAATAATAATAATGTTTCATTTTCACAGCGCCTTTCTGATACACAGGATTGCTTTGCACCAACAGTACATGAGAGAAATGTTTACAGATGTTTACAGATGTACAGATGTTTACAGGAGGAGGCACGAGAAATTCCTGAGACCAAAGGGCCTGTTTTAAGTTCCGTTCTGAAGAGGAAAAGTGGAGAGTTTTGGGGCCATGATGCTGAATGATGGCTGACCTCCTGCAGAGACCAGTCTGAGTTTGAGGATGAGAGAGAGGACAAGCGTCAGAGGACATGGGGGAGAGAGCAGCCAAATGAGATTTGGAGGTGCTAGATGTGGGACAGGTAGCCGGTGTGTCTAGATGTGGCACAGGTAGCCTGTGTGTCTAGATGTGGGACAGTAAGCCGGTGTGTGTAGATGTGGGACAGGTAGCCGGTGTGTGTAGATGTGGGACAGGTAGCCGGTGTGTCTAGATGTGGGACAGGTAGCCTGTGTGTCTAGATGTGGGACAGGTAGCCTGTGTGTCTAGATGTGGGACAGGTAGCCTGTGTGTCTAGATGTGGGACAGGTAGCCGGTGTGTCTAGATGTGGGACAGGTAGCCGGTGTGTCTAGATGTGGGACAGGTAGCCGGTGTGTCTAGATGTGGGACAGGTAGCCGGTGTGTCTAGATGTGGGACAGGTAGCCGGTGTGTCTAGATGTGGGACAGGTAGCCTGTGGGTCTAGATGTGAGACAGGTAGTTGGTGTGTCTAGATGTGAGACAGGTAGTTGGGGTGTCTAGATGTGGGACAGGTAGCCGGTGTGACGCTCACAGATTTCAGTTGAATTTTGGACATCCTGAGTTGAGCAGAAGGTTTTCACTCAATGCAGAGAGAGTTGCAATAATCAAGATGGGACATGACAAATCCTGAAGCAGTTTCAGCCTCTGGTCTGGGGAGCAGGGACCGGAGTGGAGATGGAAGGTGGCGGTTTTAACCGTCGAGGTTGAGCACAAAGTCCGAACGTTTACAACTTCAGTTTCATTTCAGCTTCAGTTCAGTTTTAAATGTGCAGAGCTACAATTCACCCAGATTAGGCTTGTCCCGATCCGATATTTGGATCGGATCGTCCGCCGATATTTGCAAAAAATGCGTATCAGATCGGCAGGCACGAGAAAATGTTTTTTTTTTTTTAAGTTTTCCAGCGCACCCATTTAGATAATCCATTCCACTTTTTGCTGTGTTTTCGCCAGTGAGAGTAAAATTTGGTCTGCATTTTCCAGTAAATTTTAAGTTATCGGTAAAAATGTCAGTTGTGTGGGATTATTTTACCTTAAAGAACGACGAAGAGGTAGAGTGCAACATATGCCACAGTAAAGTCAAGCGTGGTGGTAAAGCTGTAAGAACTTTTAATACAACCAATCTAATCATGCATTTAGCAAAATACCACCATAAACAACATGAAGAGTTTATTAAAGAAAACTGAAGACAAAAAGAAAGGTCCTACACAACTAACAACTTGGTTTACACTTATTCAAGAGCACTGATGAGTACAGCACTCAAGAGTACTGATGCTGTTAATAGACTATTTTTTACTCAGGTTGTGTGTGTTGCTTTTTTAATACAATTTACAATATTATTTGCACTTATGGCTTTTTAAGCCTTGGTTTACGGATGCTATTTCTGTTTTTATTTATTATTTTGTCTATTTTGAGTTTATTAATTGCTAAATAAATAGGTCAGTTTCTCCTTACCAAACATTGTGTATTATTCAAACACACCTAATTCAGCTGGCTACGTGTAATCAAGAGTAAAACGCTTTTCAACATGAGTTTGACAACAAAGTAAGTTGGCTAAATAACTTTAAACTTTAATACATGCTCGAATAGGCCGGTCGATATCGGTATCGGATCGGAAGTGCAAATAAATATCGGTATCGGATCGGAAGTTCAAAAAGCTGGATTGGGACATTCCTAACCCAGATGTGATCTCGGATAAAGGATGTCTGGTGCTTCAGGAATGACCACGTGAAGCTTCTACACATTGTGATCTAGAGAGAAGTTTCACAACACCAACAGCGCAGAAATGTCACGTTTATTTAAAATTAGGTTATTTTTTTTCATTTAATGAATCATGTAAGATAGCAACATGTATGAGATGTTGATGGACCCTTCCAGCTTGTACACCAGCTTGTGCACGTCTTCGGTGGAGGTGCGTGGTTTGAGCACACCCGACCCAGGCGTGATGTAAGGGTTATAACTCTGAAGTGCTCTTTATCGTCTCACACCAGTCGGAGCTACACTTAAACATGTGTACTAGCTCATTGTTTTTGTTACCCTGAGCAAGACACCTTTCAAAAGCAACCAGAATCAATATTTATATATATATATATATATATATTTATAATATATTTTGTACAAATCGAGGCAATTTCCCCTCCAGAGTGTGTTATTTTTAGGAGAATTTGAGGGAAAGAATTGAGCAGTAATTTTAGTGTTTCTGTGCGCTGAATTACAACCAGTAAGGGCTCAAAGGGAGTTATTTCACTACTTCACTTAGTATGCGTTAGGTGCGTTTGGTCTCCCGCGCGAAGCCCCTTTGAATAGATATTGGTTTTGATGTGAGTGTGCAATTAGCTGCAGATCTGAACACTGCAAGAAGTGGTGTTGTTGCTGAAGGGTTGTATCTCACTCCCCGGATATCTGCCCATGTGCTGAACATTCAACCAAATATTTAGGACACAAGCACTTCAGACTGAAGAACATCCCAACCACCAGTAGGTTTTTCCTCTTGAAGCTGTAGTAACGCAAACCTTAAAGTGACGTTTTTTTTCTCTGTAGCATTTTACAGGTAGTTCTTGTTCACCATCTCCAGTTGTATGACTGGTATTTAGTGTGGTGATGTGTGCATCTTCTGGCATGAGTGTTAAAAAGCTCCTTGTGATGGCACTGTGTGTGGGAGAGGTGGTGTGGGGTGGGGTGGGGGGTGAGACAGGGATTGGCAGAATGTCCTTGTCTTGCTCTGGTGCGCCTCCTAGCCTCTGTCGCCGTTCCTGCAGGAGGTCACACACCACTGCCCAGTTTATCTTGGTTTTACTTTCTTCTCTCTCTCTCTCTCTCTCTCACACACACACAAACACACACACACCTGTTTGTTCTCCCTTCTCTCTGCTACGATTTGTTTCTTCCCTTATTTCTTCCGCATTTTCGCACCTTTGGTTGTTCTCTACTAACTTCTCAACCCTCCATCATCCTCTGCAATCTTCCTTAGTTTTGATATCCTCTCTCTCTTTCATTCTTGTCCATCCTTTCTCTTTTAGTCCTTGTCACAATATGTGATTCTCCTCTCGTCTCTGGCTTCCTCCTGCCTTTTTCCATTTCGTTCTTTTCCTGAGAGTCTTCACGTCCTAGTTGAGGCAGATGTTTTCCCCATGAGCTGAGTCAAGGAGTTGGGACCACCAGGAGGAGCTGCTTCAGTGGGAAGAGCTGGACTCGAGGGCTGGCGGTGGGAAGAGACCCTGTGCTAATTGAATGGCACAGATAGTGGGAAACAGGGACACATGCCAAGCACGACACAAGCAGAGACAAGCTACCAATACGCGGTGTCCCGAGGCGTCCCGAGGCGTCTCTGCGCTCCACCGCATTTCCACACCGCTTTCGAGCGAGACGGTTCTGAGGGAGATTTCTAGGTTGTGGCAAACCGTTCAATGCGAGAAGTAAATTCTCTTTATCCCGTCCCCTCACAAGTGTTGAAGTGACTAACCAATATGAAGGGAAGGAGTCCTTATTTGCAAAAGCGTGCAAAAATATTAAGATTTAGCAAGCAGCGAATCACGCATGCCGGGACATGACACCTGAGCTGCATTGTCTCAACGGCAGCACCTTGTGGAATGTCTCTCTACTTACGCATGTATTTATTTATACGCCCGTTTATTTATTCATCTACCAGCTTATACATTCATTTCTTTAGTTCTTTCACACGGCTCTGCTTGTCTCTGCACCACTGGCTGGCAGCTCCGCAGGACCCAGGCCTTACAAACTACTCTCATTAGCCGCTAAAATGGGATCCAGTTAATTAAAATAATTCCCTGTTAGCGCAGCTGCTTTGGTCAGCCAAATGAAGCAGGGGAGGGCTGCGCCATCTGCTTCCCCCGCTCGCGACGCCATTGGGCAGCCGCTGAACAGGCCTAATTAGCTCAATAGGAGGAATATTTTAATAGCGATTAATGAGCTGCCTGTGCACGTGACTCCTAATTGAAGAGTCTGTGTTGGGGAATGTGGCGATGGCTCCCTAAACAGGAGATTGGGTAACGGCATCATGGAGGGTGATCAAAACCTCTCCCGCAAGGCACTCGACGCCGACATGTGTCCCTGGACTATTGAGGCTCCCTGTGCTGAATCTACCCCCCCCTCCCCCTCCCCCTCAGATGTGCCCCGTGTTTGATTAGAAGAGATTTCTTCCTTCAGCAGCTGTGCCATTTCTCGCTTTCGGTTGCCCGCGTACACAACATGTATTCAGGCAAAAATATGTCCCCTACTCCTTCGGTCTTCCTGGTAAGTGTCTTGTGGCTGGTTGAGGTAAACACGATCTGTGTGCCGGGCTGAGACGGAGGCGAGATCAGACCACGGGCGTGCGCCGACAGATGGTCGTCGTCCCGAGTCAGTCACGTCCATCAACGGAGCTCCTCGCAGCAGACCGATGCAGCGTTACACCTGTGTGTTCTGGCTGGCTGATGGCTTTCACACCATTTCATCAGTCAAGGAGGAACGCAGCCGACAGGCCCCAACAAGCCAACACATCGCGAACGCCAGAGACGCCATGGCAAGATTGAGAGATGGAAGAGACAAATGGAGGAATGAGGCCAAAGTATGGAAGCATTTGGGTGGGGATTGGGTGGGGGAGGTACTATGTGCAACCAACTGTCCCTCCTCCCAGAGGAGATGATTGGTATTGTGACTGTTGCTTTTGGTAAACATTGACAAAGTCCAATTAGTTTGTATTGGCTTAATCTCTTTTTTTTTGTCAGTAAGCTTCCCAAAACCCTTCCGAAGTCTGTGAAATGACAGAATTCCTTCCAGAGATTGTGAAATGATGATGGAGTTGTGGTGTTTCAGCTTCACATCTCCATTTTCTGGGTCCTCCAGACAGCTACAGATCCTCAGCCTCATCATAGTTGTAGCGATACTTCACCTCAAGCCAGTACCCTAACAAAGCAAAGGTCTGCTGACACCACCACACCCACACCTTTACTTCACCATTACTTTTGAACAACCATAAAAGCTTCTTGGCTGGGATTTTCATTAATGCTCCATCAGCTTTCGTTGGTGTAGAATTCAGATGGTACATGTAGCAATAAGAGGCTTGTAGCAAAAACGGACAGGTCTTGGAGAACATTGAAAGTACCATTTACAGTTTTACAGTGTCCTCCATCATGAGTTGTGCCTTTTTGGTTTTGGAGGTGACTCGTTATGTGCCTTTACGTCCTCTCGGCGTGTGTCAGCAGCCACTCAGGGAACACAGTGGTGCTTCATTTTAAACGGCTGTTCACAGTCTCCCAATGTTGACAGGAAGCCTTTTGTTTACCAGCGTGAATCCACACTGAATCCATTCTGCTTTGCTTCTCCAGTTGCAGTACCATGCAGGCCTGGCCTCCAGCCTCCTAAACCAGCAGTCACTCAAGCGCTCAGCCAATCAGATCGGAGCTTCAGCAAAGAGAAGGCCCAAAGTACAGCCCAGCACCCTGGTCCTGCCCATCCAGTGAGTACCGAACCCGCCCCCTCAGTCCCTCACATTAGGGCGTAGTTCTACATACAACTCGAGCCTTAAGACCATATTGTGTGTTAGCATTGCTTGGTGCTATTTAATGTGTGAGGTTTCCTTGATGTTTAGGCATTAATTTGTACTAGGCCTGTGTGGGTGTTTTAAGCCTTTTTTTTTAATATAAAGTTTATGCCACTTTAAATGAACATGTGTACACCTATGGACATATGCATTCCCACTTTTCCTTTAAAGCCTGATTCATTTTAAACCGCCACAACCACCAGGCACAAAAGTGCGACACTTTTCTGAAGATGCTTGCTAATTTACAGAACGATCAAATTTTCACCCTGAGCTGGAATCGGTAGGAACGCCAGACCTCAGCACAACGCAGGCACTGAAGCACCTTTCAAAAGGCCTTTCAGAAGGCTTATGGAGATAGCCTTCAAACCATCCTCCCTTCATCCCGGCACCTCATCAGCGTGTGTGAAGATTAAGACCGTCCGGTTGCATACTACAATTGCAATAGTTTAATAAGAGAAAAGGAAAGAGAGTGTAGCAGCTGTTGGTTGTTCAGCTCCAAGCTCCCAACCTCTCCCCACGCCTGCGTTTGGGCGCTTGTGCACATATGGCGGCAAAGAAAAATGCTCCATTGTGTTTGTGGTGTGCGTGCGGAGTCGGTGGGGTCGTGGACGGCCTGCCATGATAAGAGGCGAAAGGAGGATGAGAGATGCAGAGCAATGGGCTTCTGGACAGAGATGAAAAAGGCGGGAGCGCATGAAGTGGAGGGGAAGAGGGCGTAGAGGGGAGGGGTGAGCAGGTGAAGCTCCTCCCACCGCACACAAAGACACGTTTGAAAGGAGCGCAGACAAAGAAGCGCTCGACGGTCCCTACCGCCAACGATCTTTTATTGTCTGTCCGAGTGATCGCGTGGATTCGATGTGTTTGGCCGGGCGTTGGGCCTGCCACGTCGGTACCATTCCTGAAACCTGCTGCTATGGTTTTACTCTCTGTTCAAAGACAAAGAGGGAAAATATGAGTATTGACTTTTTAAAATGGCACACATACCCCAGCACCACCACCTCCACCCCCCTGCTCTGCTGCTGCACGGACCTAATGTCACAACACGAAGCCTCGGCTCCAAATGTCAGAAGCGGCCGGGTCCTAATGGAATTCTGATTGTGCTTGGTAAGCATGCTGCCACTCCACTCGCATGCCTTTCTTCCTTGTCTGGTATGAAAAAAAAACATTGTTAACGTCCGTAAGTGTCATGATAAATCTGCTCCAAGTGGATCAGTGGTGGCCCTTTCCTGCAGTGCATTGTGGGTGTATGACATGGCATGGCGTTCTTCGCGAGGGCCAGAGGGCGTCGAGCTGGGCGAGGTGAAGGGGGACGTGGCTCCTCTGTCAGCTGCCATTGTCCTGATGAATTTGCCATTTCTAAAAGGAGCAGCGTATGAATTATGCAGCGCGGCCTTCTCGCCGCTTTGCTTTGATGTTTTCCTCCTTCCTCCCCCCGTCCTCCTCGCTGCCGGCTCTCACACGTGGACCAACTGAGGGGTCCAAAAGCTAGGACTGCTTCTGCTGGAACACGTGCGCCCCAACTCGATGCGTGCGCCCTAACTGCATGTGTGACTGCGCTTCTGAAAAGCTGCATGCAGAATATCTAACAAAGTATGAAGTCCTGTTATAGCACTGTAGTACCTTGTGAATGCTTGTCTTCTATAAATATTAAATTCAGAAAATAAATACAATGAATATTGTAAGAGAAAATGTTTTAAGTATTATATTTATAAAAGGCCAGAATACAGCGGGTGTAAATCATAGAGGGTTTGGCTGTTGTGCAAATGCCCATGTCCTGTTCTATATTTTGTGATGTTTGGCACTGGTGCCTGAACACAGAGAGGCCGTGTGCAAGGACACAGTAGGGAACCTTAACCCACCCAGGTCCAACCCAGGATCTCCTGAAGGGAACATGTAGTGGGTACAGTCCAGAAGATCTCAGCCAGCTCATTCAGAGAGACATTTAAATATCCAGCTGGAGTTTTTAATGTTTGAACCGGGCAGAAGATAGCATGTCGCTGAACATGCTAACAAACGCAGAACAACATGACCCAACATGACCCGATCCTCCACGTGGCTGAGGTGTCATGGGTCTGTCTCACGAGTCCTGATGGAGTCACACAGCCAAATCCCAGATGTTCTCCAACCTGAAGGGATGGAGGAGGAGGAAGACCCTGCACGTACCTAGCCATGTTTTCTGCTTTTAGTTTTCTGCTTTTCTGCTGATTCGTCTTCGAGGACGTGCTAATTCGCTGGGAAGTTTAACGTAGACGCATGACAAACGGTGAAGGACCCACCCTGTGGTGTGATGGTGAGATGGTTCTCTTCACTGTGTTCATGTTTCACAGAGTGCTAGGAGATCCCCTTCTTCATGACCGTCCCGTTAAAGTGGCGTTGCGGGGTACTGGCAGTCCCGTGGACGCTCAGCATGATGCTGGGGGCTCCGTTGTCTATGTGAGCGTCGAATGTTCCTCCAGACTGAGTTAGGAAGCATTTGCACAGCTGATTTGGCACCGTGGAAGCCGAGCCTCACACAAACAGATTCCCAGCCGCTATTTGGACAGCAGTTATGGTTCATAATGGGATAAATAAATATGGGTGATTATACTTGTAGTAATAAATTCACTCAACAGATTTTGGAGCACAAGATGAGCTGTCCAAGAGCATTAAGCCTGTACATCTCAGTAATTACACACCCACCACACAGATTCAGTTTCAGCCTTGACCCATCAGATATGTTCTAATGCCCTTTTAAATAAGTAGCAGATTAACAACATTAGTAATAATAAAAAAGACTCTCTTGTCTATATTGGAGTATATTTGGTCTGCATGTCTTGAACAGTGAATGGAGTGAGTTTATCGTGACGTGCAGTAGTCATAGGGCCAGCCAGGACGGCACCGGTGCCACAGCGCGGTCCGGGAGCGGTGCATGAGTGGGTGGTGGGGTGGATGAGTGGGTGGTGGGGGGGATGAGTGGGTGGTAAGGTGGATGAGTGGGTGGTCCGGTGGATGAGTGGGTGGTAAGGTGGATGAGTGGGGTGAATGATTGGGTGGTGGGGGTGGATGGGTGGGTGGTGGGGTGGATGAGTGGGTGGGAGGGTGGGTGGTGGGGTGGATGAGTGGGTGGTAGGGTAGATGAGTGGGGGTGGATGAGTGGGTGGTGGGGTGGATGAGTGGGTGGGAGGGTGGGTGGTGGATGAGTGCGTGGTAGGGTGGATGGTTGTATATGCAAGCAAGTAGTGACGGTCCTGCCAGACTTTGTGATGGTAATTACAGTTCCAGTTGGTAGGGTTGAGCAGCACTCTAGCCCCCCCCCCCCTACAAAGTGCTGTGCACATTTTGATGTATCAACACTGCTAGCCAATGAACAAGCAGAAATAAATCTTTTAGATATTGCAAATTAATCTACTCCAAAATCTATTGGTGAAATACCTACACACTTATTTCAGAGCTTAGATGCTTGATGGCAGAAACTGTAGTGTATAGTCTTTCTTTCTTTTCTTGTGTAAAGCACTTTGAATTGCCAGTGTGTATAAATGGTGCTATATAAATAAACTTGCCTATAGAGCTAAATACACCATAAACCACTTATGAGGACGTCAACTGTAAGAGCTTAGACACACATTAGCAGGAACACCAAACCGATACCACTTCCTGGGCACTTCACAACATCATTTTCAGCAACATCCGAATGAAACAACTTTAGGAAACCTTTGCATCAGAAAACATGCATTACATAGCATAACGTTAGCCCGAACGCAACAATAAAGGAAAATGAGAAAAGTGCTCCAGAGTGTTGTGGTAACCATTACCATCTTAGCTTTGTGGCTAATTTCTTTTGAAAATCAAATGAAAAAATCTATGAAGCAGGTAGTAATTAGCTACCTGTCAAGCAGCAAAGTGGCTACCTGTACTGTACTCTGAATCCTTTCATGTCCCGTAGCCCTTTCCACCATCGAAGAGCTGAAAAGCTGCGGTGTTGTTTTCCCCGTTTTTCTTTTTTTTTCTTGTCTTTGTCATCTAAGCTGTTGTTTGCAAAGGATGGATGGCCAGATTTTTCACTGATGGTTGTTTATCTGCCATTGCTTTTGCAAAGTTCCTGAAGTATCTCACTAATTATGCTGGCCAAGGTGAGAGGACAAGGAACTTGTACGTGCAGTGATTGACATTCAGTCAGACACTCCCGCTGGCTCTGATTGGTTAATTTGATTTGGACATGGTGGACTCAAAAAATGGCATTTAACGAATAAGTGGAATCAGATGAACATCATATATCTTCACAGATTCTCACATGCTACTGTCAGGACATGGTGGTAGTTTCAGCTAATATGAGAAGGTAATTTTTATACAGGTTAAAATGGAGATAGAGGTCTCACACAGTGACTGGTCTGAAGCCATGCCAATACTTCCATCTGGGAGCAATAGTAGAGACAGCAGATTCAGAAGCAACAATAATCATGTTTCAAAAACACCAGAAACAATAACCCTAGTACTAGAATGTCCATATATGTTAAAAGTGTCTATTTAAAAGGTTTATGGATGACGATGTATAGGGCACAAAGGCAAAAGTCCCAGTATACCAGTCTGTTTCTCCCTTTATGTGAGTAATATCCCACAAGTCCCAGGAGTTAAATGCCAATCTTGGAGTTCCAGTGCAGAGGTGGGTGCTAAACAAAATCGGCACAACGCTGACACAAATAATGATGGAAATAAACCCAAAACCAACAAATCTGAGCAGTTGTATCTAAACCCAAAATCTCAGGACCATACACGCCCTGCATCAGTTAGGAAGGAGGCACAATTACAGAATGAACTCGAGACAACTACAAAGGATCTGGTGGTATCTGGTGCCACAATATTTACATCCACCATTTAAAACCACCCCTTAATGTCAAAGACCCAAAGGGCTCTTGTGCTGGAAAGATGCCCCTCTTGAAGCTTTAAGAACGGACTCCAAATCCAGGAAACTCCTCTGAGAAGCTTGTGCAAGTTCACCCCATGTGTTTGATTCAATTTGGCCAGTGCAAAGCCAATACCCCCAAATATAAACCATTGACCCACTAGCATAACATAGCCCAAGTACATAACCCAATTGACTTAACACAGGAAATGTTGTGAAAAAGTACATTTGAATGTTTTTAGCTTGGGTATATGTACAACTTTGGCCTTAATTTGGCCTTTACCTGTGATGCCTGCCCAATCCTTTACTGATTTGGCCATAATTATTTATGTATATTTGATTACATTAACGTTTAGAGTCATAACTCAGTTCATATCAGTTATGATGTTCACTGCACATAATAAAAAATCTTGGCAGGTTTTGCAATTATAATCAACAAGCAATATATTGTACAGGTAAAGTGTTCGAATGCTCTTATAAAGCATAAGCCCAAGTTAGCTAAGGATCCATTGTATTATACAATAATACCCGTAATTGACAGAATAGTAATAGAGCTAGAAGATGATCATTTGATCAATTATTAGAGCATTATAGAGGGGTGTGATTGTTCCTCTTGTAAAATATTTAACCCTGAAATGTACCACATAAATCTCAAATACCATGAGGTGCTTTAAAGATTTTTTTAGCATTTTATAGCCTTTATGCTATATTTGTAACAACAGATGGCCAAAAATCAATGTTGACAAGTATATTAAACCACAGGGTGTGATCACGTCGTTAAACCTATATGTGTATGGGGCCTTTATTGCTCTAATACAACAAACTGGTTTTTCAAGCACAGGCAAGTTGTGTGTGTCCTATTTTTAACGATTCTGCGATTAAACGGAATAGTGCTACGGCGGCGTCTGGTTTCTGTACTGCAGTGCAGCAGAGAAGCTTCAGCTGGAGCAATATGAAAATTTCAGTGGCTGGTGATCCCTGATTAGAGAAGAGATGAAGCCCCCCACACCCCCCCCCCCCCCCCCCCCCCCCCCCCCCCCCCCCATCTACATTCATCACAGCGTCTCACGGGCACAAGAAAGGGCTATTTGATCACTTTGTACCATCAATCATACGGCTCTGAACACGTTCCGCGGAGACAAACGGGGGGCAGGGTTGTTTTTTTCCTTCTGCTTTTGTTTGTTTGCAAACGGCGTTCAGGATGCCCGTACCCATAGCGCTGTGTTTCGCTTTGTACGGGTTATTTTTAATTAATTTGGGTTTTTTTTATCAGAAAGCTCACGATTGAAAGTTTGCCGAAAAGGTTTCATCATCCAGTCGGCCGGCAGTAAGCCGAGACATTAGCACGTGGGGCGCTGTGAGGAGCAACAGCACCACCCTAATGTGTAGCTCTACTGAGCCCTCATTAACTTTGCATTTAGATTACAGGGTGGGTGGAGGGCTAAATCTCTCTGGCCGGCTGGAGACGGTGAGCGCTGGTTTTAGCGTCCTGTTCCGCACACTGAACACCCTCTTGTGCTTACAGCGTCGAGCAATGCTGGTGTCATTCCGAGCTGGTAGCTCACACCCCCTTCACAAGCTGGTCGTTGCAGTAAATAAATAAAATACGCCTTTCTTTTTGTGTGGACTGTGATCACGCCAGTGTAATACAGGTCAATGTGATCTTCAGAAGGTAATGTTTTGTGTAATGACAAACTGTAATTTAGGGTGTCATTCACACCTCCGGTTTTTAGTCTGGTTATATCTGACTCTAGTTCGTTTGCAGCCTTGGTGTGATTTGTTTGGGCAGGTGTGAATGCAGTAATCGCAGGAGTGGGCGTGGTCTCGCGCTGGTCCCATATGAATTCTGGAACGGTTCGTTCATGATCTGACCTCGATCTGACCCAACTATGGGGTGTGTAGTTGCTTCATGGCAAACTGCATAAGAATATGCACTAGTCCAGAATGGAAGTACATCATCTTGTATTTACTTCCTTCCATTCGCCCCTGACAGATCTGGACAGCATGTGGCGAGAAGGTTCTCGTATGGTGAGGCATTTTGGTGCGCTAGGATTCCATGTATGAAACCAAACCAAGTGCTAAACGCTCCAAATTTACAAAGTCATTAACTGATTTGGATCAGAGCAAATTAGCCAAAAGACTGAAAATTAAGTGTGAAAATGCTCTTAGCACTTTTCTCAGTGCTCCTTAGGCACAAAGTGAAGATGAGGACTGACTGAACACCTATGGGCCAGACCAGCAGGAACCTTCTGGAAACTCCCTAGAGTCCACCTCAAATTCCCCCAGTTTAGCAAGGCTGGTTCTGCTAGCCTCTCCAATCTGGCTCGGCCCAATTACGAGCTGAGACTGGCTTTCTCTAACACCTCACATTTAATCTGCTGATTCACAGGTAGCTGCTGTGTTCCTACACAGAGAGAACAAATGTGGGCCTGGCCTCGACTGCACCAGTGTGTCGATTTTAGAATACAATATGCTAATTGGGAAGGCGTGGCATGTTGTAAACTCCCGTCACTATTGGCCACACGGCACCTTTGAACACTTTTGAACATTGGCGTGCAGCTTTCTGCAGATCACACGCTTTGTACTCCTAGAACCAAGATGAACCAACGCCTTGAGAAAACATGGATGTGTCTTAACCTCTTAGCAAAAGTTTGATGTGTTTTCTTCAGCGTTAGGAGTACTCCATGAAGACATGGCAGATGAACCGTCAGGCGTGCTGAAAGCCGGGCGTCAGAATGCAGTGGTGATGAATTATTATCCATGAAAATTGGGCAGGTCTGGCGTCCCGCAGTGGCGCAGGGAGACGCTGAGATATTAAAACGTGCCTCGTCTTGTTACCGCCTGGTTCCCCTCTGGGTGGCCGATTGAGATGTAATTGCACACCTCATTCGATTACCTTTAAGCTCTTCCACTGCCAATAAACTGCCAATGCCACATCAGAATATTAATTGCTTGGCCGAGTTTGGAGGTCTGGGTGCACATGTAGGTTTGGCTCTATATGTCAGCCCCGCGCCCCCGAATCCACCTTGATAATTATGGCTTGCTGACATTTCTGATGTTATTGCAAAATTAAACTACGTCATATGACATTTTTTAGTATCAGATTTTTTTCTTATGAGCAATGTCAAAACTCTGCGTTATTTGTGTTCACCTGCTCAGTCTATAAAGATAAACAACATAAGACACAAGGGTGAACTGTAACAACCGTCTTGAATATTTATTGCCCTGTAATTTGATTCATGCTATTAAATAACTGTGTGACTGAGCTTGTCAGAGAGGGATGGAGTGCCGTCTTGGGGCGCTGTGTTGGGGCACCGTGTTGGGCCTCTGTGTTTACCTCTGTGTTGGGGCGCTGTGTTGAGCTTGTTCTGCTGGTTTTTGATGTTGCCATAGGAGGCTGGACAGTTACATTCAAAACTTTGTGTGTGTGTGTACATGTATACACATACTCGTGTGTACTGGATTGACAGTCATTTATAATGAGCACAGAGAGAGCACATTTGGCCCTGTAACTTTCAAATGACTTCTTAAACTAATCCCCAGCCTGACCAGGGCCTTTCAGGCACTTCTTTAATGAATTATTTTTTTCCCTTTTGTGTGCAGGCCCAGTCCCTCAAGTCTATTGATAGCTGATGGCAAAGGAGATTTTCATTAAACCCTTATTAGCATTGACCCGCCGATACAGGCGGGTCGCCTCTTCTTGGCGCAGGCTCTGCTGACCCGGGGGGGGGGGCTCAGGGCCAGGCCCACACGGCCCGAGGCGTCCTAGTGTCTAACGAGCAGGTACAGCATCCATGACAGATGCTTTAAATGCTCATTCACCTCTAAAGAGTGAAGGGGAACGCAGAGATCCAGAGAGGATGTACCAGACAGTGCTGCCCCGCTAACCAGTGGCTAATGGCATTTTTAGCGCATTGCTAACATTTTCCTGCTCGTTTCTGTCAGCGTTAAAGAGCACTGAGTCATGCAGCTGTCGCTCTGTGGCCGTCTGAAAACATTACAGGCTGTGTGTGTGTGTGTGTGTGTGTGTGTGTGTGTGTGTGTGTGTGGTGATTGAATGGTTGTTCTCTCTTGTTTTTTTGTTTTATTTTCATGCCCTGGAAGAGGGAAGCTGTGAATCAGGTCTGTTTAACATTGTCTGTCTGTGAAGTATCCTCACTAATCAATGGTTGTACTGAAAGCTGCTATATTGTGAAATGAGAATTAGTCAGAGGTGCAGGCCATAGATCACTGTGTACTCAGGACAAGACCCATGGATATATCGCCAAGCTGAACCGAACACATCAATATCATCGAATGCAAAGAAATACACAACTTCTTCAATAATGTTTCCTCACCCGATTGATCCGTTAGCAGTTACAGTAGCTGTGAGCCCTCGAGATGGAGCGTGCAAGTCTCAAGCATGTTTGCGTAACGTGAGGATGTGTTCTCCTCCGCTCCTGCCGCAGGTACGTGGACGATGTCATCTCTCGGATCGGCCGCATGTTTCCCGACCTGTCCATCGAGCTCTTCCGACCCAACGGAACGTCTGCCGTGCTCCTGGTGAGTTTGCCTCCGTAAATCCCGCATGAACGTCACCTGTTGTACAGGCTTCCTCCACGAGTCTCTGCTGTCACAAGCCAAAGTCGTCCCCGTCGTCCTGGGGCGACGTGTACTGTGGCCAAGCTTTAACACCCTAGTTTGGCAAAGACTAAATCCTTTTAACAACGAAACCTTTTAACAAAACGGTCATGACACACGGTTCTGAAATACTTAGAAAGTATTAAATTTGAAGGCAATCATTTTCAGACCTGAAAACAAAAATTGAGGAAATCTTGAGGAAAGTGTGGACCTTTTGTCATAGGTAAAATAGGTTCAGAGTTCTAAGGATTAGGATTCTGGGATTCTGATTCTAGAGTAATTTCAGATTTTAAAAGAGCACAATGTCTGTACGTGTGTGTTTCTCTGCTTCATAACTCATATTTCAGGTTTTCCGTTACATGGTACAATTAACGTCCTAGTCAAAATCTGGACTCAAAAAGGCCTGGAAAATATTTTAGAAACAGTGAATAACTGCTGAAGTTGGTCTGCTGGATGCCCGTAATGTGCAGCATGTATTGTGTATTTATATATGTTTTTTTGTGCGGAGTGCTTAGGGGTTTGTACAGTACTGTAAGGACTCACACTGAGTGGAGGGGCTACTCCAGGTGTCCTCATCTCGGGGGTTGGTCTCGCTGTTGGAGGCTTTGTCCTCTGGCTGTCCCCGTAAACGTCCCTTTGGGACGTTCAGAAATTGCTGGTACTGGAGATGTTTGACCAGTGCAGGAATGCAGGTTTTTCTGCCAAGAAGAATAAGCAGGAGTTTTACGTTAGCGTCAGAGTCGGACTCCCAGTTCTTCGCTGCCGTGCTATCGAATGCAGTGTGGTTAGCAGCGTCCCCTCGTGCGGCCTGCTAGCGGCTCTTTGGAGGGCGGGGCCCTGGCGCTGGACGGCGCTGCTCCTCCTGACATGTACCGGGCTTTGCACCGTTGGTACTGTACGTGATGATTTCTGATGTCACAGGGCCGCTCTAATTTAATGCTGCCAGGCAAGACCCACACACCCAGTGTCCATCACCCGCCGCCACATTTCAACCATCTCCCCTCGTGTGATTTGTCTTCCACCACAGAAATCATGTTTTTTTGGCAGAGAGAGAAAGAAAGAGAGAGGGAGAAAGGGAGCAATAGAAAGAAAGAGATCTTGGCAGCAGTGTTATGAGGATTACAAATGCCCTCTTCCCCAGCCGTGGGCCCGTGCTGGTTCTCACCCACACACTGCCAGATGGCCCAGTTGGCACGGTGGGCACCTCGCCCTTCACCCAACAACCCTCACCCCCTGAACTAGACGCCATGCTTTAACAACACCCCCCCAAGCACCACCACCGATCCCTTTATTTTAATCCCTGCACGTAGCTCTCTGCCCTCCTAATTACCGTATTAAAGCAAACATAATCCTCACGTCTCCTCAGCTGGCGGACGTCCAGCAGGGTGGCGGAGGTCACGAGGTCGCGAGGGTCGGGGCTCAGCTGACCCACCGCCTCCGTTTAAACGCCCTGACAGTCCGGCGTCTCTGTGGACGGCTCCTCGCCTCTGATCGCACGAGCGCTGCTGTTGGAAGTGAAAGGCTCTGGTTGTTACAGGCGACCTCTCACCGCAGGTTCTGAACACTGCGTGATTTAAGAATCACCCCAGCACTGTGAACACACAGCCAATTGCCTGAGCCGGTCCGCGAGCCGGTCCGCGAGCCGGTCCGCTGCTCTGCTTCAGCCAGAGTGTTGTGGAAGCAGGAGTACTAACACTTTAATCAGCCCTGGAAGGGCCAGCACATCAATCATGATGTCAGCGTCGCGCTTTTTGCTTGAGCCCTTTCCCTGTTCTTGTTGTTGTTGTTGTTGTTTTCTTTTTTCAGGGAGTATAAAAACACTTGAAACAATCCATCCTTGTATTTTTTTTTTTTTTTTAATTAAAGCACTTTCAAGAGGAAATGTGAGATTTTTACACTGGCCAGGTAAAGGGACCTGTATAGAGGAGGGTCTCTAGCTCACTCTCATTCTCCCTCTCTTTCACACTCTCTTTCTCTCTCTCTCTCCTTCTGTCTCTCCCTCTCTCTCCCACTTTCTCTGTCTCTCTCTCTCTTTCCCTCACTCCCTCCCTCTCTCTCCCTCCCTCTCTTGTGTTGTTTGCGGAGTGCTCTGCTGCTGGGGTGAGTGGAGTGAGCAGTACTAGAGTGTTCACTGGTGAGTGTTCACTTCCCTGAAGCCTGCCCCACTCATCCAGTAATAACTGAAATCAAAGCAGCAGATGAAACGGCAGGCCCAGCACTGGCTCTACAAACCCTCTCATTTACAAAGCCACTCCGCTAGATTACAAACTATATGGCCTCTGAGACTTTTAGTTGATCAACTTGTAGGCTACCTCCAGAACAAAACTTTTTCATCCGGCGAGTATGTTTGGCACGAGCGCACACACTTTGGCAGGTGGCCATTTGCTGGTCGTTTGTCACTAGCCGTTTCCCACGGTTCCCATGGACTCGATGCTTTGGCGTGTTGTGGCTGCTGCTCGGTGGGATGTGGTGTGGAGGCGTGTGCAGCGGTGTCGGCAGGACCGTGTCTGGTGCCGGTGACCCAGCACCGCCAACACAAGTCTCCCACGGAAGGTGGCACTGGCTATGTATGTGTGTGTGTGTGTGTGTGTGTGTGTGTGTGTGTGTGTGTGTGTGTGTGTGTGTGTGTGTGTGTGTGTGAGAGAGAGAAAGAAAGCACACTTTGATTTGAAAAATTCACAATCTTCCGTCTTCCAGAAGAGAACGAGCCATCAAAGTCACATTCAGCTGTATTTAAAGCTCCATCAGGGTGTTTTTTATAGACCAACGTTACTGGCAAACTAACCGTAAGCTTGCTTGATTTATGCTTGACAATAAAATAGGCCTGCAGTTACTAAAACAGAGATCCGCTCCGGGAAGAAGAATGACTCCCAAATCAGGTTGTAACAAACAAAATCCACCAATTCCTAGTGGACCGTGTGACAGAGACAACACCAAACACCGTGTAGAGTGGGAACACCAAACACAAACACCGTGTAGAGTGGGAACACCAAACACAAACACCGTGTAGAGTGGGAACACCAAACACAAACACCGTGTAGAGTGGGAACACCAAACACCAAACACCGTGTAGAGTGGGAACACCAAACACCGTGTAGAGTGGGAACACCAAACACAAACACCGTGCGGAATGGGCCACGGCTGGCAGCTGCTTGACGGATGGGCTCACGCGGCGACGGTCTCGTGCTGCGACGGTCTCGTGCTGCGACGGTCTCGTGCGGCGACGGTCTCGCACGGTGGCGGTCTCGCACGGTGGCGGTCTTGCTCTCCTGTGTGTATGAATCTCTGAGGAGCCTGGCATGGGCCATTAAGTAGGTCAGGACATTGAGGGCAGAGGGAAGGGGCGGGTCCCTGGACATAATTAGTGGTCGCTAATGAGCATCTCATACATCTCCCTCTTCACCCCTTCCCTCCTCACCCCTCCCCCTCTCCTCCTTCACCCCTCCCTCTTCATCCCTCCTCCTTCACCTCCCCCAGGCTTTCCACAGCCACTGGCTCCGCCTTCTCCTCCTCTGCAGACGTTGTGCAGTGATCTCCCTCCTCCTTGGGAGAGCAGGGCTGTATTTTTAGATGTGACACAGCGCTGGTTAGCGTGTCGCTGCTGACTGGATCCTGCCACTCGTCTGGTGGTGCTGATCGGAGACCCACCAGCGCCACATCCCACCCACAGCTACATCATGCTGCCCTCCCAGAGCGTGCGGAGGAAACGCTTCTGTATCCAGACATGTTTTTAAATTAGATGTCTGCTGCTTTATTAGTTTGTCACTGTTTTCTGTACCTCTTAGTCCTGCCTGCTATGTTTCTCACACTCTCTCTCCCCCTCACTCTCTCTCTCTCTCCCTCACTCTCTCTCTCTCTCTCTGTGCCTTGTCTTATTAATTGAATCTTAAAGTCACCTTGGCCCCATATTGATTTGCATTAGAAGTGTTTCACCCTCTTCAGGGTCACTGTGCTCCTGAAGATCTGGCCACTGGCTGCCTTCTGGCCCCGGAATATTGACCATGTCTCCCGGTATGACCTCAGAGTGGCGGGGCTCACGTGTCCTGGTCGCTCGACACTGGTGAGGTGACCCGTTTGTCCTTTGGGTGCTGGATGGAAAGCTAATAGAAAAGCTGATGAGATGGTAATAGTGGAAGAGGTCAGAAATAGTGTCGGTAGTGTTCTGAGGGTCTGACCCAGGGGCTTGGGATGTCAAAGGTCACGTAGGTGGCTAGAGGGGGAAAAAGATAAATTGCTTCAGAACTTGAAGGTCAGATGAATGTCTGAAGAGTTCAGAGGTCAGGTGTTCAGTAGAAAAGTTTAAAGGACAGGTGGGTAGTTGAAAAGCTCAAAGGTCAGCGAGTAGATGAAGAGTTTAAAGGTCATGGGAATGGCTGAAGTAATCGAAGCACTGAGCTGGATCAGTCGAATGTCTCTGCAGGTTGGGGTCATAGTTCACGAAAAGCCCCCAGATTGAGAGTGCCTGGTGTTGCTGTCATGGACGACGTGAATTCATGAGGTTTGTCCTGGTGGCAGAAGTGAGTTCTGTCATCCACGGACGAGCAGCCCAACGGAAGGAGGTGGTGAAATTTCAGACTCTCCTTAGTCATGATGATGAGCCACCCCGCTCTTTCCCTTGGTCAGGTGGAGCTGGACGCCCCGCCACGGTCCCGCCCGGCACCTCCCGCTTCCTGTTCCGCAGCCGCTCACTTGTTGCTTAGAAACGGCTTCTTATTTTCCTGCCACTTGTTCTGCCCCCCTCCGTTGGGCCTGGGAGAGCCAGTGTGCTTTCACGGCACTAATGAAGCGCCCCAGGTGGCTTAGCCTCCCTAGGGTCTCCCGCCAGCCTGCCCTCTCTGCGGGACTCGCCTCGGCCCCGCGGGACTCCCCTCGGCCCCGTGGGACTCAACTGGGCCCCGCGCCAACCCCTCACTCTCCTCCCCGGCTGCTGGAGGAACGGACACGGACACAATGGCCGCTGACGTTCGTAAGTGGCTTTGGCTCGCGGGACTCGGGGAGCCGTGCCGTGTACGTGTTTTTGGACGAACGGTTTTGAAACATGGTCTGGGATTTCGTGGGAGGATCCCACAGTGCAGGAATTAGTCGAGGTCCATTTGCTGTGAATGTCAGGGCTTATAGTGTGATTAGAAGCCTAGACACAATTTGTAGCTGCGTTTTTTTTAGGGTGATGCGCTAATGAAGTTTAAGGTGTTTTTAGAGATTGTTTCTGTATTAGCACTTCTTGAAGGGGATTGTGCAGACGTTGAAGCTTTTTGTGGAGATTGTACTCACAAATGTGGTCTTGTGTATTGTAGAAGGAGGCCTCTGAAGTCTTCATTGGATCCTCATTCCGTCCTCTCGGGGCTCTTGTGATGACTCTTAACGTTTATTCTTTGTGCACTTGAGCGTGTTGTATCAATGGCTGAAACGTGTGGCGAATGAAGTGAATTGCCAGGTTTCATTCTTTAAACTAATTAGTGATTTTTGATGGCGTACCCTCAAGCTGCCGTGAGCGTCTCTGCTCCTGCGTTCTTTAAAAGGGCTGATTTCTTTACTCCTCTTCCTGTTAGAGCCGATGATGTAATCTGGAGGCATATTCCGCTCCTCCTCCTGAAAATGCCTCTAGATTACATCATCAATAATTTCGCCCTTCTGCTGCGCTTGTGTTGGCCTGTGAAGAGGCGTCTTCTGCAGCACGCGGTCTGTGTTCGCTGCCGAGAAGGCAGAATTTGATGGTGGAGAAGACTGAAACAGGCCCCTTTGTTACATTATTCACAGCGAGCTCCTCCGCTAATGTTTTGAATGTGATGTAGCGGTGTGCAACACTTCTGAGGAGCACGGCTGACATTAGAGAGCAGTCATTTACATGTGGGTCTGCACGCACTCACGCTCGCATGTTAGCGGGCTTGAATGGGAGCTTAAGGTCACGTGGCGGTGCACGTGGCGGTGCGCGTACGAGCACGCGAGGGTTAGGGTGCTACTGACACGTGTGCTGTTTGGGAGTGTCTGCATTTGCGTGTTTTCATCTCATGTGCTGACTGGCTGCATGCGTGTGTGTGTGTTTGTGCGCATGTGTGTTTTCGCGTGTGTGTGCGTACGAGGGTGCGTCTGCAAACTTTGAGCAGATGGCCGTCGTTTTGCTGCTGTTTGTTTTGCATGAGCCAATTTCTTGCTGGAGTCTTTTGGTTCTGAAGCAACAGGACTGGCCATGTGAGGGGGCAGACGAGCTCAACACGCCGACCCCCCCAAGCCCAGCCTTCCCAGGGAGCGGTGAAAGCTCCCAGCACCAATCCAGGCAACTCACAAACAGGCCCCTCCCTCTCAAAACAAATCTTTGGGGATTAAATGGCTATCGGTTGCAGTGCGGAATCTGCTTTGTAATGGCAGCATGACCAGCTGTTAGATAGATGGGCTGTAGTTAGTGGTTAGTGACAACTGCATTTAAATGTCAGCGTAAGCGTGAGCTGTACAATCAGGTGATTTATGGTGCGACCTCACGTGATGGCCAGCCCATCTCTGAGTGGGAAGATGTGGAGAGATGGACAGAGTGGATCTGACCCTGCTTCCTGGGTGGCTTGGTTGGCTCCTGCAGCCATCCCTCAACTTGCTCCTGACCAATCTAGACGTCCGTTTGCCAGAGAGGGCGGAGCTTGTTGTTGGCGCTCTCCTCTAAGCGCCTTGAGCCGTCTTGTGACATCACACTGGTGGCAGTTTGAAAAGATGGCTGGTTCCATGTGGTGAATGAAGCCTCCTGGCTTGGTGGTGTTGGGTTGGGAATTGGTGAACTGTTTGTGAACTAGTGGGTGTAATTGGAGACAACAAACGTTTGAAGAAAACTGGGGTAAAAGGAGTTTAAAAGGGGGAAATATAAAGCACTGACTCCCCCTTCGGACATGACTGAGGCTTCTTGTGCTTCACGACGAGTCTGACCTTCGACTCTGGACTCAAACCGACACTGTGTGAGCTGCGACCCGTTTGCGACGCGCTGGAAAGCTCGGAGGGATCAAAGAGAAGGAAGATGTCTGACGTGGTGCTCTGGGGACCACCTCTCGCTTTAGGACGCATTAAGGACCGGATCGATGGGAAATCCATACGTGCTGACACTTGGCGGCCACCGCAGCAGAGAGGGCGGGGAGTGGGAGGCTCGCGGAAGCGGACGTCTCCCCCCGAGGGCTCGGGCCAGCGCGTCTGTGCAGCCTGGGGGATGAACACCGCCCCCCCGCCCCTGTTCTCAACCATCGATCTCCGCGTGCCGGGAAACCTGTGTGCGTTTTTCCTTTGACGACACTCAGCCCAACAGATGCAGCCTGGAAATAACTCCTGTCCTTGCTCCGTATCCCATGATCCTTTGCCGGCCCGTGCCGACCTCCCCTCCGTGCGCGGCCCGTAGTTCCGGATGACCCCGACGTAGGCGAGGGTTCTGCGCGCGCACGCACGCTCTGCTCGGCGGGGAGGAAGGTTGTGTTTTTCGCATCAGGCGGACCCGGGAGGCCGAGAGCTCTAATAGGCAGCGTCTGTGCGTGTGGCTGCCGGCCTGCAGAGGCGGACTGAGGCCCGACCCGCTCTGCTCCTGCCGCCCCGGCTTTAATAAGCCGTCCTCGCAGCGGGGAAGGCCGCGGAGCGAGTCCTCCGGACGACCGGCACTGCCAGGGCTTTTACATCTTCGTCGTCTTCGCTGACAAGATTGGTCACCTCACAGGGCTTCTCATTCCTCCGCGTTTCCGTGGAGACTGCAGCTTGTGTGCGCGCACATGCGGTTGGCGGTTCGCCACGTGCCCTCGTTAGCGGAGTTCTAATGACTGCGCCCGGATGCCTGGCGACCCTTGTGACCCACATGGCTGGGTACTCATGGGAGGTCATGGTCATGAAAGTAAAGCACAGGACCGCTCCACACGACCACCAACTGGACAAACTGGAAACGACTTCTAGCAGTAAATCCTGGAAATGCTATTATTTAAATGTTTTCATCACAACCATCATTATTATTACTATATTTTCTTTATGCTGTGGCAGTTTGACATGTTCGATATGCAGGTTGCAAACAGAAAAGACAATATTTGCCCTAACTGGACGCATCTTTAATTTGATTACTACCCTTACACTCCCATTAGCGTGAGGTCGAGATGTATTCAGATCACCATGAGTGCTAACGAGACGTTTGTCTGCTGGCGTTCCACGTGACTGAGCTCAGCTCCTTCTCTCCAGTGCTCCTCCTGTAAGATGGTGTTGCCGGTTCATCAGTTTCCAGTTTCTCCACTCTGATGCAGTGACGTGGTTTCCCTGGGTTGTCTTAGTCTGGCTATGAGGTCTGGTTCTATTACTTTGTGCGTAGAGCGTCATTACATTTTTACGTCCGTGTTCTTCAGTTATCTGTACTGATCAATTTCTGATCAATCCATCAGGCCGAATGTTGGCGAAGATTTGTCTGGTTAAGAATTTGTACTTTCACGACAACCATAACACGGACGTCATTCCACTGTGCTATATAACCTGAAGATTGTTGTTATATCTCTGATCTGATCACAGGACTGGGGGGGGATTAATCTCTATAGCTAAGAACTTGTAAAAAATTATATCAGAATGATTTCTTGTGTGTGTATGTGTGTGTGTGTGAGAGAGACATTGTGAGTTTTGCTACAGTGTCTCACTCTTGATTTAGTGTGTGTGTGAGTGTGAGAGAGAGAGAGACATTGTGAGTTTTGCTACAGTGTATCACTCTTGATTTATTGTGTGTGTGTATGTGTATGTGTGTGTGTGTGTGAGAGAGACATTGTGAGTTTTGCTACAGTGTATCACTCTTGATTTATTGTGTGTGTGTGCGTGAGAGAGACATTGTGAGTTTTGCTACAGTGTATCACTCTTGATTTTGCAAGCTGAACTTTATCCTGCTGCTCTACATTGTACTCCTCCCTTTCAGACCCCCTCAGGGAGATTCCTCCACCTGCCTGCCCCCCGCCTCCATCATTCCCTGACCCCTGCCCCCCGCATCGAGTGGCCTGGTCAGTCTCCCTGCTTCTTCAGACATGTTGGTGAATGGTGGCTTTCAGTGCAGCCTGGTCCCGCTGCTCTGCCACCTCCACCCCCCAACCCCACCCCCTCTCCACCCGCCTGGCCTGCCACGTTAATAATTCAGACAGCGGCACTCTGACGATAAACACCGCTGTTTTGTTCCAGCAGTCGGGTTGCTCTGTTTGAACAGCTCTGACAAATAAAGCAAGAAGGGATTTGAGCTCCATCTTGTCTCCTTTGTCTCCTTCTGCTCTCCCTTCGTCTCTCCGCGAGACACGCGCGCGGATGCCCAGACCGAGAGGGCGGCTCTGAGGTTTCAGTCTGATTAAATCCAGCTGAACTTTAAAGGCCTGCCAGAGTCCTGCGCTGCTTTGAATGTCTTGCAGCGGGGTAGAAGGTGCCTTTGAAGTGCGCAGGGTCCCGCAGTCTAGAAAGCAGCACCTGAACCTGAACCACTGCTTGCTGGTCTGTTGTAGCGTCTCTGAAGAAGACTTTGGTGAAGAAGACTTTGGTGTTTAAAATTGGCTGCCGGCGGTGGTTGGTTCACCTATGCTGAAGATGGCAATTTGTGGGGTGGCACTGCTGAAAGGCCAAGCTGCTGTAAACACCAGGTGTGTGTGTGTGTGGTGTGTGTGTGGTGTGTGTGTGGTGTGTGTGTGGTGTGTGTGTGGTGTGTGTGTGTGTGTGTGTGTGTGTGTGTGTGTGTGTGTGTGTGTGTGTGTGTGTGTGTGTGCTTGCAGGTGACCCTGGGAAAGGTGCTTAAAGCCATCGTGGTGATGCGGAGTCTGTTCATTGACCGCACCATCGTCAGGGGATACCACGAAAACATTCACACTGAAGACGGCAAGGTAAGACGCGTACCGCAGAGAGATCTGGGATCAGTCTGCATGCTGCCCACTGCTGACTGGAATCATCATAGAGTGAGGAGGAGGCTGATTCCAGATCAGTACTGCCATCCTGTCATTACTAGATATTTTAGGGCCAGTGTGTCTGTCAGACGTGCTGAAACAAGCCAGTCCAAGCCGAACTTGTAGATCACGAGGAGCTCCTCGGTTAATTGTGGCTGGTGTCGGCGTTAAACGCAGACAAGCAGCAGTTAACCTCTGTGCAGCATGGAGTGAACTGACACAGAAAAGTGCTCAGCTGTGCCTTCAGATCGAGACAGAAAACCTACGGATTTGATCCATCTTTCAGTCCCGCTTAAGACCATTTTAAACCCCAGAACAGCTTTCTACTGCTATGTTTGATTTTATACTTATTTATTTTTCATTTACTCGTAAAGCACCTTTAATTGCCTAGTATACCTAAATGTGCTATAAACAAATCTGCCCTTTCGAGTGTAGGACAATTCTAGGTCTGGGTAGCCGGCCTTAAGGCCTAGTTAACTTTGCCCAGGGGGTTTTAGTGGAGACTCATTACTAAGAGAGTAGTTTGGTTTCATATTGGCCTCGGCATCTGGGTGGCTTGCCCAGAAGCAGGTGGTCTATCAGAGGCCGTCCCCACCCGAGGAGCTGCAGCGCTCTTAAGTATTCCTCTAGCGAGTCCCGCTCAAACCCATTTCCTCTGATCTTTTTCTTTTTTGCACAAGGTCATGTCGTTCTTCCGTGCTCTTCGGATGCTCTTTGGATCTTGTAGCTTAGGTAACTTTATGAAATCCAGGAATTTAGCTATTGACACATCTCTCCACACAGCGATTTAAATAATTCAGATGCGTTCAACGCTTTCTCTCTGCACCAAAGAACACATGAAGGACGTGAGACACCGTACCCCCACCGCATCCAAACGCGGCCGCGTGTCAGGTCCCGCATTGGCATTCCTTTCAGTTTGAATACGACGATGTGCAAGTCTCTTGCTTCCTGTTTCAACACACCGCGGTAACACCGATGTGGGGAAACCATCAAAGCAATGCAGCACCTTGATCGTTCTTAATTATGACAGTGGCATGAGGAACGTGACCTGCTGCCAGACCAAAGCCCTGTCTTCACGTGACCCATTTGCCAGACCAAAGCCTTGTGTTCACGTGACCCTTCTGCCAGACCAAAGCCCTGTGTCCATGTGACCCTTGTGCCAGACCAAAACCTTGTGTTCACGTGACCCTTCTGGCAAACCAAAGCCCTGTGTCAACGTAACCCTGCTGCCAAACCAAGGCTTTCTGTGCACGTGACCATGCTGTCAAGCCAAGGCCCTCTGTGCACGTGACCATGCTGTCAAGCCAAGGCCCTCTGTGCACGTGACCATGCTGTCAAGCCAAGGCCCTCTGTGCACGTGACCATGCTGTCAAGCCAAGGCCTTCTGTGCACGTGACCATGCTGTCAAGCCAAGGCCCTCTGTGCACGTGACCATGCTGTCAAGCCAAGGCTCTGGGTGCTCACGACCCTGCTGCTCTGTCAGATGGCGTGAGAAGCCACACAGCCGTCGCGTGTGCCGAGTGCTCGCACTGGCAACAGGAGGACAGTCACCATACCTTTGTGTGGCCACTGCTGCTTCCTAGAACCATCTACGAAACATCTATGCATGTTTCTTTTTACACTGTGGTTCTGAATATTAGAATTTCTTTTTAATGGACTAACGAAGAAACTTTTTGCCCAGATGATTATAATTCAGTTTGTTCCGGTGTTTTATACGCCGTGCAGCCTAATTTGTTGATCTTATTTAGCTAGCCAGTTTATGCATACTAATTGCCTTGACTCATTTGTGGTGGTCATTATGTATGCATGTTGTGCTTATTAGCACAAGACGGAGAGGCGGAGAAGTAAGAAGGCTGCCTTTATTTACACTTTGGCACTCGGTTTCCTGAGGTACCTTGAAATGGTTCATTTTCTAAAATCTTGACATGTAATCCTAAAACAGCATGGTTAATGAAAGCACAGGGTGAAACTGAACAGCAGTGTCCACGGTACACACCCCGCCTGAAGTGCCTGTCTGGCAGGGCATGGAAGCTCCACTAGAAATGTGGCTAATTTAGCTGGGAATTAATCTGGCTTTGTGATTTACATGGCTCACTAATGATTTACTAATGTGGTTCATGGAGCCTATTAGCTGGTTAATTAACTGATGTTAGAAGTCGCGTAACTAACGGTTTAGTAATGTTACCTTTTGAGATCTGAGCATTGAAACAAACAGTTTGCCTGTACATTTGATTTTTTTCAACTAGATAAAAGGTCTACAAGTTCATTAGCTCTATAGCCTACCTAGAACTAGCCTAGTATCGGTGTATCAGTCAGTGTAGCCTCAGTCCGATGTCAAGTGGGCAAGATCGAACAAGCAGTTTCGTAATAATCAGAAATAAATGATCAACTCCTCTAAACTGTGTTAATTTATCGTTTATCTAAAATGTATTCTTAATGCATAAGTTGAGCTCATAACACTAACGAAACAGATGTCTTTCATTACCGCTCCACCAACACTCATTTCCTAAATAATTATTCTCTCACGAGACATGCTTACATCATCAAAATTCCAGCTCGTTAATGAATGTTATTTGCCTAGTGCAATAACAGACACTATACCTCTTTCTGATTTCAGTGTAGTCTTTCGATTCGGGTTTGGCCCACGATTTGATTTTAGTGAAAAACATTCTACATCCAACTGGCGAGCAGTAGTAGAAGTCGTGTGTTTCATGATCAGGCTGTCCTGCAGATCTGTCCTGCTAGCCAGGACCTGGCGTCAGCGCTGAACCTGCCGGGTCGAGACTCGGTGCCCCCCGTGGGTCCCGGGGCTGTTGTGGCTATGGTGGGTCTCCGGTGGTTCACCTGTTCAAACGGCCTGCTGCTCCCACTACGGCCGTGTGGGACTGCCCGACACTCCCTCCTCTGGCTAGTGCCTGTAGCTTCACGCCGACCAACGCCAAAGTCATTTGAAGACCTTCACAAACTCAAGAACGCACATTTTAACTTGGCACGTGCTTTTAACTTGGGACTTTTTCGTGGGGTTTTATCGACTGTCCGTGTAAACGATGCGCAAATAACGACTGCTCTGTCAGATAAATGAAGCAACGCTTCCCCCTCCTGCTGAAGCGGCCCAAGGCGATGGTCTTTGAGGAGATCTGTTCCTCACGCAGGACTCGTGAAGAAATAGCCGAAGACGTCTATATTCCGAGCAGATTCGCAGACTTTGCGAGGAACTCCTAATCCCTGCCCTGGATGTCACGCCGCAGGTGAGTCGGAGGTGACCTCGGCAGAGGCGGCGAGATGTTGCAGGAGTCCGGGCCACGCATTGATTGGCTTCTGCCAGCACCTCCCACTCTATGCCCCTTTAAGCCAGAGGATCAGGTTCTACTACATGGCCCATTATTCCTGCGTGCGGGACTCCTGGAGAGAGTGGAGCGGGAGAGCCGGGGTGAAAGGGTGAGGGAGAGAGCAAGAATGGATGAGTGAGTGAGGGATGGAGTTAGGAGAAAGAAAATACACTATCAAAGTGAGGCTTCAAAGACCATCTCAGGCGTCTCTTGGGTAATTTGCGATCCGGCATTCTTTTTTACTTCAAAGGGCGTCAGTGTGTCGGAGTGGGCTAGGGGACAGTGGAGGGATGGGATCTGATTTCTTTAATAAACGCTGATACCGGCCGTGTTTGATATTAGATTCAGGGGAACGTTTTGATTTGTTATCGCCTTTGAAACTGTTCTGATGACCTTCACATAACAGGCTGATTAGCACGTGGCCTTTTCTCTCCCCGCCGTATGGCTGAGCCGGCCAGCTCTACAGAGGCATCCGAGCCCTGCCCCAGAAACCTAGTCAATGCTAAGACATCCAAGCATTATTTAATGCAGAAATGTTGGGCATCTTTCTTGTGGGAGAATTGATAGACTTTCTGGTATTTTCATAAATTTAAGGCAATAAACAGGTCACTGGCAAAACAGCAATTACTCTGGTTGCATTCTTGAGATCTTCTCTAGAAAAACTGGAGATATATTGTTTGTTCTCCAGTGTCATAAGTCACTCTACCACTCGTTCAAGTTGCTCTTCTGATATCCATTACTGCCTGATAGTTCAACAGAATGTTCTACACATTGAATGATCTACACGCTGAATAGTCTACACGTAGAATGATCTACACGTAGAATGAGGAGGAACGAGGAAGGTTCCTGCTGTATCTCAGAGGCCTGTTGCAGTTGAGAACTGTAAGGGGGCAGATTGGATGAGCAAGTTCTCTGTCGTGTGGAGACGGCAGGTCTGCCAAACCTCCATCACCCAGCCACTGCGTGGGGCTTCCCTCCATATATCTGTGTCCTGACCTGGATCCAGAAGAGCAGGTGCAACAGTTGGAAGCTGTTTTGTGGCTTCCACAGCCTCGACCTGAGGAACACAGGAGAGCACAGGATCCAAACCAATCAGCTCAGGATCCAAACCAATCAGCTCAGGATCCAAACCAATCGGCTCAGGATCCAAACCGATCGGCTCAGGATCCAAACCAATCGGCTCAGGATCCAAACCAATCACAGTTTCGAACATAAAGCTGAATTTATTTTTTATCTCCTTTTCCCCTTTCAGCTGGATATCTGGTCAAAGTCAAACTACCAAGTATTTCAAAAGGTGAGTGTATGCATGAATCTTAATTATGCATCTTTTAAATATTTTATATGAGGAAAAAACTTCAGTGTTGGTTTGGGGTGCTGTGCTAATCCTCACTTCAGAGTGAATATGGTCATTAGTGAAACACCCTTGTGAAGAAGCCCCAACGTCTGCTGTGATTGGTCAGGGAGGACAGGGTGAGCTTGTGGCTAAGAAAAAGAAGATTTATCCAGTCGAGCTCCCCTGCCGCAGTTTGACTAGGGTGCAGGCGTGAAGGGCTTTAATCAGTCATCTGTGGACTCTTACAGTAGGTCCTAATTAGATCTCCCGCTCTCATCTTCATGGTCGTCACGTTTCTCCCAGACTCACTCGGGCCTGTCCCTCCTTTTATCCCTCACACATCGTTTGTCTTTGTGTTTTTCATTTCGTTTTACCGCAAACCGCTTCCCCCACATTTCTTGGCTCCGCCCCCAAAACGTCTGGGGTGGAGTGTGCCACTCTGCTGCTTTTATCTGCCTTCCTGCCCGAATCTCATTAGACTGGAATTAAAGCGCTGACTGCCTCTGGGCAGATGGAGCTGCCTAACCTGTCGTAGTGCCTCCACCTTTCAGAGAGAGAGAGTGAGAGAGACCCTGTGATAGATTGATGAAGCAACAGTGACTCCGACTTGCGTGGGAGATGAGAGAGCCGAGCGTGATGGGGGGAGACACGAGGCGGAGTGACACGGCGGCTTTGGGGAGACACAGGGCCACTTTACCCCGGGGGGGTGCTTACGCCTCACATCTAGAGGCACTGATCAAAGGCGCGCCCTGTTTATTCCCCCTCCACGCGCTGGCGTTCCAGCGCTAACTCAAACGGGGGCTGTCTTCCACTGAGCCGAGGGCAGGAACCTCTCTCAGCTTCCCCACCCTGCTGTCAGTCAAGACACGAGCCCCGTGGGCCTTCTCCATCACCCCCCCCCCCCCCCCCCACACACACACCCCTCTCAGCTCTGACCACTGCTGTACGCTCGCACACACACACACACACACACACACTCACTCACATATGAACATTGATTCACACACACACACACACACACGAAACACAAAGACTCAGGCATTCACACATGCTCACTCGTACACACACATTAACACACACACTCGCATACACACTCATTCATACACATATACACACACATGCTCATTCACATGCTCGCTCACACACTCATTCTCATAAACACGCTCATTCAGACACATACACTTTCCCTTTCTGTCTCTCTCTCTCTCTCTCTCTCTCTCTCTCTCTCTCTTTTACACACCCACATATGAGAGGGCCTTCCAGAGTATTTTGTGATCATCCGAGTGGTTGGGCTTTGAGTGCAGACCCACGCAGTACGTGATGTAATGCCACTGAGAACAGCACTGGCCTGGTTCAGTTGGCCATCCTCCCTGGCCCCACATACTGGGTGATGACAGGCAAGGAAGACTACTGAAGATCTCTCTAGTTCCCAGCAACAGTAGTTAGTGCTGGGAGATGAGACTTGATGAGAAGATGGTGAGATTTTTGAGAAATTAATTTCTTAGTTTAATCTAAATGTAGGAGACATGAACTGAAAATGAGTTCAGGGTGTGATCAGCTCAGGGTGTGATCAGCTCAGGGTTTGATCAGTTTAGGGTATGATCAGTTTAGGGTTTGATATATATATAATGTCAATTCATTTCCGAATGTATAAAGTCCAGCTACGTCTCCTGTGTCCTGTGTGGATTTCTTTGGAGACCAGACCGTTCAGAACTCATACTGGTGCTTTAAAGGAAATGGAATAAAATTGTACATGTTGTTGTTTTTATGATTTTGCAGTTGCAATGTAACCCCCACCCCCCCACACACACACAAAACAGTGCCTTGGATTATATGAATGTCCCTGATGCACTGACAGTGTCTCTTTGCTCTGCCCCTTTGCCCCGGTCCCTGCCCCAGGTGACTGACCACGCCACCACAGCCCTACTGCACTACCAGCTGCCCCAGATGCCTGACGTGGTGGTACGATCCTTCATGGTGAGATCTTCCCTGGTGGTTTTTTTTTTGTTTGTTTGTGTCCATTGTTTGTGTCCACAATGACGTCCCCTCCCACACTGGCTCAACCCCCCATGTCCCCTCCCACCTTGGCCCTGCCCCCCCATGTCCCCTCCCGCACTGGCTCCACCCCCCATGTCCCCTACCACACTGGCTCCACCCTCCATGTCCCCTCCCGCACTGGCTCCACCCCCCCATGTCCCCTCCCGCACTGGCTCCACCCCCCATGTCCCCTCCCACATTGATTAAACCCCCATGTCCCCTACCACACTGGCTCCGCCCCCCACTGGCCCTGCCCCCTCTCCGGCTCCACCCCTACACTCCTGTGTTCCCACGGTTTCTTTCTTCCCTGCCTATTTTATGCTGCCGCCGCAGTTTTCCCTCACCTGCCATTACATCATCGTGTTCTATGTATAGGTCATTTTATCATTTCTGAATGAGCTGGTCTTAATAGGTCTTAATAGCACATACACATAAAAGTCCAACACTGTAAATCAGACTGACCTTAGTGTTCTAGATGAGAAACCTGAGCAGAACCGCGTGTGGCCGACAGCAGCAGCGGTCTGGAGGCTCTTCTGATGTAAGGGCTGGATCTGAAGATCGTCTGTGTGTTTGTGTACGTGACACCAGGCATCGTGTCTGGTTAGGCTTTAAATAGTCCTCAGTGGCCTGCTGGGAGGAGTGAGGACAGGAGCGATTGATTACACAGCCCCCCCCACCCCCACGTCTTCAATCGATGGCGAGGTCTTCCAATGGCGTGACACTGCAGGGGCTCTCCTCTCGCTTCCTGTGACCCACTGAGCGTGCTCAGCAGGGCCCTTTCAAGCGCATGCCATGTCTCGCACTCACTCGTCTGTTCTTTAGCTGTTAGTGCCGCTGTAGACCTGGACGTGGGTGCACCGGGGGCAGGGACGACCCCTGGGACGACCCCTGGGACGACCCCTGGGACGACCCCTGGGACGACCCCTGGGACGACCCCTGGCTCAGGGTGGTGGGATTGGGGACCTGTCCCGGTTTAACGCCGGTCTGTTTTTCTCGAGTTCATTTTGCCGCACGTTCTCGTGCGTGTCCTGTTCTAGCCATCAGCTTTGTAACTCATGAAGGGCTCGGTAAACACCTCAGGAGCTGACAAGAATGGGCTGAAAACAAGACCACGCAGTGGACCACTGCGGCGTGGAGGGAGCGTGGAGGGAGCGTGGAGGGAGCGTGGAGGGAGCGTGGAGGGAGCGTGGAGGGAGCGTGGAGGGTGCGTGGAGGGTGCGTGGAGGGTGCGTGGAGGGAGCGTGGAGGGAGCGTGGAGGGTGCGTGGAGGGAGCGTGGAGGGAGCGTGGAGGGAGCGTGTAGGGAGCGTGTAGGGAGCGTGTAGGGAGCGTGTAGGGAGCGTGGAGGGAGCGTGGAGGGTGCCTGGAGGGTGCGTGGAGGCAGCGTGGAGGCAGCGTGGAGGCAGCGTGGAGGCAGCGTGGAGGGTGCGTGGAGGGTGCGTGGAGGGAGCGTGGAGGGAGCGTGGAGGGAGCGTGGAGGGTGCGTGGAGGGTGCGCGGAGGGAGCGTGAAGGGGCCCTGACACCTGAAGCATCCTGCTCTGTTTCCACTGCCTCTACTAATCGCACAGGAAATTCTGTACATATTCTTGTAATAACTGCTGGATTTGCAATAAGTGCCCAAAGCTAATATTAGAATGTGAGTTTACACATTCAGAACAGCTGCAGTACTGCTTCCTTGCCTCACAGGCTGTAGTGCCTGCCAGGCTGTATATAGGTCAGTGAACAGGAGGGCCAAGCGTGGAGCCCCTGTGGACGCCTCACCCCAGACCTTCGGGGTTGGATGAGGCGGGACAGACAAGGGCGGGGCCATGCCACACCTGCTCTTGATAGATGGGGCATTCGTCTGTCTGTGTGTGTGTGTGTGTGTGTGTGTGTGTGTGTGTGTGTGTGTGTGTGTGTGTGTGTGTGTGTGTGTGTGTGTGTGTGTGTGTGTGTGTGTGTGTGTGTGTACATGAGCCCCAGGACCACCGGCCCCATGCTGTGTGCTCATACGGTTCACGCCGATGCAGTGAGTCCAGGCGGTCATGTGTAAAGGGTGCGTGTCTGTCTGGCGGGCCGCTGTGTGGAGAGTGCGCTGTTCTGGGATCAGCATTTGACTTTTGTGTGTTACTGGCCAAGCTGAGCTGGGATTACGTTTATAGCCCATGGGACTTTGATCTGCATCTCCGGCATACGGAGCTGGGCCAGGATCCTCCCCTCTCATTAGCCTGTCATTTTAATTTCATTAAATAATACCTGGGGGACCACATTTACATAATGACACTTCACCCTAGCAATTTGTCATCTTGACATGTAACAAGCCCGAATGCTGTACGTATAGGAACATGACTTGGTCAAGTGATCTTAATCTGTCAGTCTATATATGGGACTTTTGCAATGCAGGAATTTTATAAACAGCTTTGTGTGTGAGAGAAAAGTGTGTGTGTGTGTGTGTGTGTGTGTGTGTGTGTGTGTGTGTGTGTGTGTGTGTGTGTGTGTGTGCGCGCGCGTGCGTGCCCACCCATAATTTGTATATAATTATGTCCATGTATTAATAAAAACTAGATTTATTTGTGCGTACACATAGTTGTGTGTGCACACAGTTATATAGTTATATATGTGCACACACGTGTATTTATTTTCAGTTTGTTTTGAGAAGTGGTCCAGCTCTGTTTGATGTTTCCCCTGCAGACGTGGCTGAGGAGTTACATTAAGCTTTTCCAGACGCCATGTCAGCGGTGTGGCAAGTTCCTGCAGGACGGTCTCCCCCCCACCTGGAGGGACTTCCGCACGCTCGAGGCCTTCCACGACACCTGCAGGCAGTGACGTGGGCATGGACCCAGGGCAGCACCCCGCACTACCAGCACCACGCCACTGGGGGCGCCATCCACAGTCTGACCCGAAGGAAACACATATATAAAAACTCAGAGTGATGATGTCCTGTAGACCTATAAATTCAGTAGTCCTGGCCGATACATTCAGTAGCTCTGACCTATGTGTTCAGTAGCCCTGACCTTTACGTTCAGTAGTCCGGGCCTGTGCGTTCAGTAGTCCGGGCCTGTGCGTTCAGGGAACCATACGTTCAGGGAACCATACTGTCTGGGTGCTGTATGCCGTCTCCCCACAGTAAAACACAGTCTGAACTCTGAAAGCTCTTTATCTCCCTTGTTCAGTGGCATTAGTGATCCGAAGGTCTAGAACAGCCTCTATTTAATGGGAGGAGAGACAGCCAGGAGTCTCACTGTCATCATGGAGGTTAACACCATGTGTGTGTGTGAGACACGCTTAAACCTCCAGCTTCTCAAACGTGCGTACATTTGGGGACTTTTATTTTCACATGTTTTGAGTTTCATTCTTAAAATAACATGATATGGTTTATGGTTATAGTTTGTGAGTGTTAACCTCCCAACTAGGTGATGTCATGATTCGTGGATCTTTCTGTGATTCAAATAAAAATGCAGTATATTTCTGTTTCCTAATTTTTATATAATAAAATGCAACATGTTGATGTTTTATTTCTAGTCCTTCGTTTCTAATCGAGGAGTTCAGCAAGAACTCTGTGTAGTGTTTCTAGTGTATCCTCCCCGGTGTGGTGTTCGCATTGTTTCTGTCAGTACCGACATTGTCAGTGTTGTGTGCAGCGTCTAGCCCACAGCTACAGTAGCAGCGTTTGCCTTTCATGCTCTGAGATGTTCATGTTATAACAGCCATAGATTTCCCGGACCGGCACACAGCACCTCAAGACTTGGGCTGACAACTTAAGTGCATCTGTACACCAGGGTGACCTAGAAATGATGCCCCCCCCACACACACACACACACACACACACACTCCCAGTGCCATAAATAATTTAACCAAAGGTGACAAAGTAATGCCTGCTTGTGCGAGCAGTAGGTGAAGACCTGCCGGTTGTTAAGCCCGACTGCCGGGTTCATCCACGCGTCGTGACACGGGTGACCTTACTGTACGCACTGGGCTGAATTATTGATCGTGTTTTTGTTTCCAATCAAGATGTCCGCCTGGGCGACGCCTACTGCTCATCTGCATTAGGATTCAAATCTCCAACCCTCATAACAGCTGTTTGGAGTTCTCCTTTAATGTCCTGCGCCACTTTGAAACCGCCGTTTGGGTGAGAGATTCGTTCTCGTACGGCGGCCACGCTGACGTGCGTACGGCGTATGCGTGAGCGAGGCCGAGCTGACGTGCGTACGGCGTATGCGTGAGCGAGGCCGCGCTACCGTCGCCATTGGGGCTTGTGAAGGGAGGATCCCAGTGCAACTTTTGGAAAGCCCAAAAGTCGCGGTTCGTCCTCAACTGTAGCAATCAAAGAAATGAATTATTCAGCATGTTTACCTGCTCTGAATGTGACTTGTGCCCTGCTCAGGAATAGGAGGAAGGTTTGAGATCTGCACAAAGAGAAGCAACCTTACAAAGGTTGCCTTTATTTATTAATATATGTATATAGTCCTCTTTTCTTCTCATTTTAAAGCATGCATACAGAAAGCATGCTTAGCTCAAGCTGTTCTGAATGTAGCAGGACTGGCAGGACTTTGAACACAAACAAATCCTGCCATAAATATCAGAAGTTCTTGTCCACTCCGTGTCCATTTTCAACTCTGACTATAACACACTGGATGCTCTGAAGCATCATTGGTTGATCACCTAAAATAAGCAGCTGTACACTTGTATGTAAAAGAAACCTGGATCTCTAAGGGTGGATTACATGTGATTTTATGTGTATTTAAGAGTGCATGGATCACCCTAAAGGATTTGCTGACGGGAGCTGCTTTCAGACATGCAGCAGAGCTATTAAAAGATACGGCACTATAACGCTTTATTCAGGGATTGTGCTGCCATGCCCTGCAAGTCTGCAGAAAAGTGCTGTGTGCAGCGTAGCGAGCCGTCTGAGAGTTCACGCTGGCTTCGGTTCAAACCCTACGCGAAGGGACGCGTGGAGACTCGCAGGACAAGCCCAAAGGTATATGAGAGTCCTCACACGCCGCCTTTCCCTGGGGAGAGTCCCTCTGCTCTATCGCTGCTCTGACCGCACGCGTGTCTCGAGAGCCGGCCCTTCTCCTCCTCTTCAGAACCGGCCACATGGGAGCTGCTTCAGCATGGGAACCAAACAGACCAAACCTGCGCTTTGTCTTAGGATCGCTTAGGTGATGGACCGTTTGGGCTTTCTGCACGGGACGTATGGAAACACCAGCACCCCTTCGCGCTCGTGTTCTCCGTGTTTTCCATAACACGGGCATCATAATCTACCTTTATGTGGTCGATAAAGCGTCATTAACCTAAATCTGCCAGTTGCAAATTGCATCAATTGCTAATGTGAAATGATTTATGTAAGCTTTTGAAATGGACTCTAAAATTGGCACAGATCAGCGTTTCCCGGGTGCAGAAGTGTGTACTGCACACAGCAGAGAGACTCCCCTGTTCTTACACACACGATTCCACTCACACGTTGCTTGCTAATGAACTAATGAGTCCAAGGGGGTGAGGGGGGTCAAAGCAGGGAAAACACATGAATGTGCAAATGTGGCGTAGCCTCATAATGGTGCAGGCCTGACTCGTCCTGTTGTAGGTCTTCACGTACAAACGCTGTAAATGCCCCAAATGATGTCATTGAGCTGTTTTTTGGACAGTGTTTTATCATGCCTATGATACTTTGCATGCTTGTGTATTTATATTGGTTTAATTGTTTTACTCATGCCTATAAATGTCTCTTAATGGCAGAACTGTGTGTAGAACAGATATGTGTCGAGCGCGTCTTTATTCATGACCCCGTGAACGTGTAACAGTAGTTCTGATCAAATAATGAGAAGCAGAAACTCTCCCCTCCCCCACTCCACCTCGATCTGTCGTGCTATGCTTTCTCAGATTCTTTAATGCTGACCTGTATGTTTGCAAAGTGTGTGTGTGTGTGTGTGTGTGTGTGTGTACGCACGCTTACGTGAGAGAGCACCCCCCCCCCCCCGCCGCGAGCGCCACTCTCCCTGGCCTGTGGCCTCGTTAGCTGCCCCTCTCTAGCTCTCCCCACACCCTTCGCTGTGAAGGCCTAATTAGTGCAGGCGCCCCATGCTAATGATGGATACCGCACCCTCCTGCCTCTCCTCGTCCTTCCTCCGGTCAGGCCGGCTCTGCCTGAGGGGGTAGGAAGACGTCTTCAGAGGCCTCGGACTGGCCCGACTGCACATTCAGATCAGGCTGTGGTCAGAGCCCCTATGGAGGGTTTTTTTTCTTGCCTCAAAAACAATGGACAACAGACTGTAACCACAATGAGATCGCATGAGACCTGCTTTTGTGATTATAGTGGCCACACTAATGGGCGTGGTAGTGGGGGGGAAAGTGGACCAGACTACCCAGGGCCCGAGTAGGGAGAGGGGCCCATTTTGCTCATGTGCCTCATTTACTGGCATTTATAGGGGCTCACTGACATTGAGAGTGTACAGGGCCCAGAATTTGCTGCTACACCCCTGCACACAACGACATGAAAGCTGATCCTAGATCAGGTGTGAATACTCTTAGTCGTCCCACTAAGCAGTGTCGTTTTGCAGCAGTTCATAATACAGCATTGCTCCACAAACATACCATATAGTTATTACAATACGGTTCTATTCTTCCTGCCAAGCCTCATGAACTAAGGTCTGGGTTGGAGAATATCCCAACGTATCAGCAATGGAGCCTGGATATGCTCTGGGTTTGGCCATCCACAGGCTGTTTTAACTAAATAACTATGAACATGGGTGACGTGATGGCAGGATAATGACACCCTTTCCAGACAGACCAGATCATTATGTTCTCTTCTAACTTTCAGCAGACAAAACAAAAACCCAATTACACTTCATGTCTCTGCGCTATATAATCTAGCTTTACATTAACCGCCTTCTGCTGTCTTGGCTATGTGTCTCTTGCAGACGTAGATCCAATTTTTATTTATTTGTTCAAAGAATCTGAGTGAGAAGTCTTGTCCTAACAATAATTGAAGTCATCTGTTTTTCTAGTCTCAGCAGGTGGTGCACACAGTGGATACAAATAGAATAGTTTTATTGTTGTGCGCGGTGCCAGCAGCGAATCACAGTGCGTCGTGCAGCTCGACGACGCGAGTGTCCGTCTCTCACACCAGCGCGCACAGGGGTGGCGGTGTACGACTTAGGAGGTCGTCCTGGGAGACAGATGGTGACTAGATGCTACCCGGCGCCAGGAATGTTCTGGAAGTGCTCCACGCTAAGCGGCCCGGGAGTATGTAGGAGGTGTGCGCATCGGCGCCGCGTTTCGGGCACAGGCCGCATCCACGATCCATCTGTTCCTCGGCACCTCTCCGTTGGCGCTGCGCACTGCGCTCCGGAGCCTGAATACGGGCCTGAATGCGCCCTGGAGACGCCACATTCCCTGTCCAGCAACCTGATCGGTGGACCCTGACCCAGTTCACCTGATCCACAGAACAGAACCTGCAGTGAAATACCTTAACGTGAAAACGTGTTTGATGCAAACACAGAACAAACAGGGTTAATCCTGGTTTGAGTTAGGGGTGTAGAAGGTTACTGTAGTGGAGATTTCGTTGATTGTATCGGAGCCGTCCAGCTCTTTGGGTGCTTTTATCCGCTCCGTTTTGAACGTCTTTTGGCACGGAGACGCCGCCTTGCACCGATGTGTCATCTGATCAGCGCAGGGAGCCGAGATTCACGCTTTGGTCTGAAATGATGGAGCTCATCCTTTTGGCACAGTGAATCACCAACCGCTAGAGATGGTGACAAACCCACTATGCATCAGACGCTCTCGAAGACTCTTGGACTGAAAGAAGCAGAATTTTTAACAGCTCATCACAGATGGTGACAAGTTTCTCATGAACTAAAGTTGTGCGTGGCACAAGTCAAAAAGACTTCAGACAGAGTAGGACTCGTGTGAGTCAGATTGTTAGTCAGGAGTCGTGTTCAAGCATTTGGAAGTGCTGCGATTCTTTGGTTCGCTTTTCAGGTTAATAAAGCTAAGAGGAGGCTGTTGAATGTGAATCCCTGTTTAGGCCTTATTCTCCGAGACGATTTATTAATACTAGAGACTTCATATATTCTAAAAATAGATTAAGGTGAGCGATAAGTAGATAAATAGAAAACACTTTTTAGGGAGTTGGCATGGCACAGCTGACGATTATGCAATGAAAGTCTTGTCCTGTAAGTCCATGTATTGTTATCAAGCAAGAATATTCACATAGTCAGATAACTTGCATTTTGCGTCTAATGTCACAGCTTTGTAAAAGTAAAACAGGTATGAGACCTTCTCCTATAATGCTCCTGCACCATCGCTGAAGTTCAAACGAATCGCTTCGGTATCACGTCGTGTGTGATTCGGATGCGTTCAACAGTCTCTGTGTTTTTCTCATAAGATAGCGACGCGCCGTCCCACACACACCCACACCGAAGCTGCATTGCGTCCTGTAAGTATCGGGACAGTGGCGCTTAGTTCTGCCTCTGGTCTCGAGAACGTTGGCTTTAAAATGCTGCACTGACTGTGAGGTTAAAGGTTAGAAGGAGAAATTGAAAATGGCTGCGTCACGGTCCTGTCAGGACGTCGGTGAGAGAAGACTACAGGGCACGGACTACAGGCCAGAATCGACTGCACACGATTTGCAACCAAGTAATAAACATGACAAAATAATTTACGACTATGTTAATTTGTCCAGTCACACCTTATGGTTCTCTCTCTCTCTCTCTCTCTCTCTCTCTCTCTCTCTCTCTCTCTCTCTCTCTCTCTCTCTCTCTCTCAATTCAATTCAATTCAATTCAATATAGCTTTATTAGCATGACTGTATAAGGTACAGTGTTGCCAAAGCATTAAAAACAATGATAACAATGACAATAATATTGACAAATAACAATAATAATAATAATAATAATAATAATAATAATAATAATAATATATATGATAACATTTAGGAAAAGTTATCATTTGAATTATTTACATTCTGAAACTGAAGGGGGGGGGGGGGGGGGGGTCCTTTCCCACTGTCTCTCAGGCTGTGACATGTAGATATATATTTAGCAGATTTAGCAGCGAGGGGGGCGCTGTGTCCCCCTCCTAGAATGATTTTTAGTTGTTCAATTTGTGTTAGTGTTTGGAAGTTTGGGATTTTCTTTTTGAATTTGTGTATTTGTTTTTAAATCTCTTCATGGTCTCGCCCCCCAGTATCTGTCCGACCTATTACAACACTATAGCCCAGCACGCTCGCTTAGGTCAACAGATCAGTGCCTCCTTACTGTTCCGAGGACACTGAGAAAGTGCAGAGGTGATCGCTCCTTTTCAGCTGCGGGTCCAAAATTGTGGAATGACCTTTCTTTGCACATTAGGCAGATTGAGTCACTCGCCGTTTTTAAATCTCATTTAAAAACACATCTTTTTTCATTGGCTTTTGATTTAATTTGATTTTCTTAGTGCTTTATTTGTTTCTATAGCTTTGGGTTGTGTTGTGTGTTTTCTTCCTAAATTTGGTGTTTTTATTTAAACACAAAATTTAAATTTTATATTTGTGCTGTTTTATGTTTCTTATTCTTTCAGTATGTGTACAGCACTTTGGTATACATTTGTTGTTTTAAAGTGCTATATAAATAAAATGGATTGGATTGGATTGGATGTACATTTCACGTGTTGGTCTGAATTTTTCGCATTGTAGGAGAAAGTGCATCTCTGTCTCAACCTCACCTGTCGTACAGTGACCACACAGCCTCTGCTCTCTGGGCAGCCAGGACTGTTTATACCTGCCTCTCTCTACGGCCAGGCTGTGGTCACTGAGTCTGTACTTGGTCAGGATCTGTCTCTGCTTTGTATCTCTGACAGTCAGGAGATACTCTTCCAATTCGTACTCTATTTTTAGGGCCCGATAGCATTCAAGTTTGTTTTGAGTCCGAATCTCTTTTCCCCAATGTTCCAGATAATCCCTTTGACTGCGTTTGATGATGTGGTTAATGTTTAGTTTTGGGGTTAAAGCAGTGCTGGAACGAGGCTGCTGTCTGTTAGTATCTGTTAGAGGGTTAATAAGCCTCAGAACCAGCTGACTGAGGGGGCTCTACTCGGGGTTCAGTTCTTGGGTCTGTAACGTCTTAAAATGTAGCGTATCACTGGGACTCGTTTTCAGGTGCATCCAGAAGTTTAGAGCTCGTTTTTGGATATTGATGAACAATGGGAATCGGCCTAATTCTGCCCTGCATGCATTGGTTGGTGTTTTTCTTTGGACTTTTAGAATCATTCTGCAGAATTCTGCATGCAGGGCTTCAGCTGGATGCTTGTCCCATCCAGTGTAGCTTTGCTGACTGAGTGGACCCCATACCTCAGTTCCATACAGCGCAATGGGCTGAATCACACTATCAAATATTTTACACCAGATTGGAACGGGAATGTGGATATTGTAGAATTTTCTCCTGATGGCGTACATTGCTCGATGAGCTTTATCTTTTAGTGCATTCACTGCCGTACTGAAACTCCCGGATGCAGTAATAACAAGGCCGAGGTAAATGTACTGCATCGTGTGCTCCAGGGTGGTGCTGCCCAGACTGAACTAGTATCTGTGTTCCTGACATCTGGGCTTCTTTTGGAAGACCATAACTCTGGTCTTCTTCATGTTTACTGCCAGGGCCCAGTTCTGGCAGTACTGCTCCAGCAGGTCCAGGTGCTGCTGTAGCCCCTGTGCGCTCGGGGACAGCAGCACCAGGTCGTCTGCGTAGAGCAGGAACTTCACCTTCCCGTCCTGCAGGGCGAGACCAGGAGCTGCAGACTGTTCCAGCTGCAACGCTAACTCGTCAATGTAGATATTAAAGAGTGTTGGACTCAGACTGCAGCCCTGCCTCACTCCTCTTTTCTGAGTGAAGAATTCTGAGTGTTTGTCTCCAATTCTTACTCCACATTTGTTTCCCAAATACATTGATTTGATGATGTCATAAACTTTGCCCCCTACACCGCTCTCTAGAAGTTTGTAATAGATTCCTTTGTGCCAAATAGAATCGAATGCCTTCTTAAAATCCACGAAACAGGCAAAGATTTTTCCATTTTTGGTCTGATGTACATGTTGGTTGATTAGGGTGTGCAGGGTGTAAATGTGGTCGGTAGTTCTGTAGTTTGGAAGAAAGCCAATCTGATTTTTGCTCAGGACATTGTGTTCGGTAAGGAAAGACAGAATTCTGTTATTTAAAATATTATTAAACACTTTCCCCAGATTACTGCTCACACAGATGCCTCTGAAATTGTTAGGGTCTGATTTATCTCCACTCTTGTGGATTGGGGTAATGAGTCCTTGACTCCAGATGTCAGGAAAACATCCTGAACTCAGGACGAGGTTGAATAATTTGAGCACTGCCCTCTGCAGCTCAGGAGTGCTGTTTTTTAGCATTTCGTTCCTGATGCTGTCGGGGCCACAAGCTTTTTTAGGTTTTAATGATTTGAGTTTTTGAGCCAATTCTTCCTGTGTTATTGGATAATCGAGAGGTTTTTGATTGTCTTTGATTGCACATTCAAGTGACTGTAATTTTTGTGTGATCAGATTGTGTGTAATTGGAATTTAGTTCTTTCTTTGAAATTTCTTTATTATACAGATTTTCAAAATGATTTTTCCAGATTTCACTGTTCTGTGTGGGTACTTTTTGTGCTCTCTCTCTCTCTCTCTCTCTCTCTCTCTCTGTCTGTGTGTTTGTGTTTGTTGTGGGGAGCACAATTATAGACTGCAGTGTATTAAGATTTGATAATAAACCACAGTACTCTCAAAGAAGGACATCTTTCAGGTAACTTCAGGAGCCACAGTATTGCACCCAGACTGAGGCAGAAATGAAATTTCCAATTTCCAATCACTATACTAGAATATTGACAAAAATGCCAGCATTCTTTAAAAGACACATTTATTAGACACATTCAGATTAGATTGTGTTCCATCTCCGTTCTATATAAAGAGCCGCACCAGGAGCAGAACGCTCACATCGCCCAGGAGCACATGAGCCTCAGAACATTCAAGACAAATTCTGGAACACGCAGACCACCTGAGGTCTTCATTCACTGTAGACAGAATTCTTTCCACAAATGGAGACTGAAATCCTGATCATTTTTAAAGTACCAGCATTGAGAAAAAAATATATAGAAATAAAATATGCTCAAAAATGACAGCAGGACCAGATTCATGGGCCGGGAGCCAGGAGGCTACACCTGCACCACCTGTTGGGCGGAGTCTCAGACAGCAAGGCAGGATAAAGACTGAGACTTAGCCCAGTCGGTCTGAGGTCGTAAAGGAATGGTTTAGAAATGGTCCACGCTGCCTTGTACAGTGTGAACTTTATCCTTGGAGGTAACCTGGTTTGCATATTTCCACTCCTACTTCATCTGCTTGTGTGAACAAAATGCACCTGTTCAATGCAACAATGCACACTGAACACAGACAGGAACAATCGACAGTGAGAATTTTTTTTTTTTTAAAGGAAAATCTTTACAGATGCTTAAAAAGCGGTTTAATTAATTTCTCAGTTTTTGCATAAAATAATTGTGGCATTCTTTAAAGACAACAAAGAGACAACAAAGATCTCCCAATACTAGACTGCACGAGAGTCAAAATGGTAGGAGACCAGTACAGTATAAACATTTAGTTGCAAGTGCATAAGGATCAGGAATCCAAGTGTTAATGCAGTTAAATGCAAATATGAAAATTTGCACAGGCTTGGGTCCCAACATGAAAGTGTGCTGTGTGTCCGCTGGGGACAAATAATGTGAATTCCATTGATTTCTGGCTTTTGGGCAAGTGTGCACAGATTTTCTGTCTCTGGCAGAATTGTTGTGCTTGTTAATCCATTTGAGCTGGAGCGCAGTGCATCTTGGTAGGTGTAGGTCACAGCTAATGGAATGCTAATGAGTGCACGCTAATCAATTTGTGCTTAATCAGCCAATCAATTGTGACTGCAGCAGGCTAGCAGCGAGCGCCTTGGCTGCTAGCGGTGCCGTGAGAAACTGAGAGACTTCCTGCCCTCACTTTAAACCCTGTTTGTTGTTTTCCATCTTCCTGCCTCCGCACCTGGGAAATGGGGTACCGAGGTTTCTATCATTTATCTGCCTGCCTTGTTATCCACAACAAAAGATGAAGCTTTAAAGAAGGAATGGAGCAATATTCGTGGTCTCCATGGTACAGTTTTCTCAGTGTTTTTTTAAGTATATACATTTAACTAGTCAGTGAAACATCAAATATTTGGCTGATGGAGGATTACAGGTTGTGGGCTAAAACATTTGATGTACATGTTGCAATGAGAACTGCTTGATCTGTTCTATGAAATGTTGTTAATTAATTTTAAAGATATGTAATTTCTAGTTATTATTCAATTCATTTCTTGTACTTGCATACTTTGAAAGGTTATGTTTTGGTGCAGCCAACACCAACATAGTGTTCCAGTCATTTCCCCCCCCCACCTCCATGCCCTCCCGTTAGGAACAAACTTCCTGTTCCTTCAGGAGTCATCGGCTGATGGTGCCTCCCTGGTGTCTGATCACGGCTGTGACGGGAGGACACCGTGGGAGTGTTCAAATGTTTGTCCACTTCCTTCATGGCCTCCGTGGATGAAGTTGGAAACCGCAGGGTTATGTTATTTCTTACTGCTTAGGCGGAACATTGACAGATCTTAGATTGAACTCTTCTGTGACCAGGAAGGCAAGGAAAATCCAGCTTTCCACAATCAGGAGCCTCTATTCACCTTTCACCTTCGCACTTTGACCCAGCCAGGAGAGCTTCCCACCCACAGTTTGTCCAGAAAGGTGTCAGGCTCACTGGCCTTGAGGATAAACTACATTTGTGCTTCATTTCTTCTGCTGCCTTGCGTTCTGTTATTATGTTAACCTTCTGAACCCATCCCAGCCCCGGGCCGCCGAGTGACCTCTTCAGTGTATGTTCTCACCACGCACCCTCCTAGAGAACGCTCTTGTTTGATATACGTCTTCCTATCATCTTTTTTTAAACACTGACCTTAATTCAACTCTTCCAGACGTAGTTTATTGATGGATTCAGGGCGATACGTTAACTCTTGTTTCAAGTTTCCCCAGAAGGGAGATGCAGAATAACTCAATTTCTTTTTTAAACACAACAAGCCTTGTGAGAACGCTAACTTTATTGTAGGAACAAATACATGTATAAATATATATAAAAACAAAAGGAGAACAACAACCACAAAAAAGGCCACAAGTCTTGACAAGCTCAAAAAGAAGAACGAGGAATTAATCTTGGAGAAGGAGCCAGAACAGTGTGACTGCAGAGGCAACCACACACCGCCAGGCAACTCAACACTACATGCCTTTCTTCTCTCTAAATGAAATATCAGAACACTGTTGGATTTAATCGGTGGAGGGCTAAAAGCAGAGGTGAGTGGCAGTCACTTCCTGTTACAGGTTCATCTGTATCCCCAAGATGGCCGTGACTGTCAGGGACAGGGGACAAAACAGACCATTAAAGCAATAATGTCTGCAGAATTCATCAAATCAGCACTTTTTCCTACAAGGATGTCAATCAGAGGTGGCGGAGATGACAGCGATCTCCTCAGCCTGCCGCTGCACATATATATTAACCAGGTCCTGATGAGCTGTGCTCCTCACAACTCCCTCCTAGCATGTCACATTCGTTTACAAACTGGTTTTAATGACAGAGAATATATTGTTAATGTTATAGAAATTTGTCCTAGTGAAGTTGACTACATTATTGTTTGTTTTCTAAAATATTATGGGTTGTTCTGATATTTATATTTTCAAAAGTGGGTTCAAAAGAAATAAATTAATAAAAAATGTAAGTTATACAAAAGAACAAGCAAAACTCTGCCTGACTCGACAGTAATCCTCGAACAGGATGTTGGTCTGCACAGGAAGCCCACATGGCTAAATGTGCTGCATCATAACCTCACTTTATCGATGTGCAGATTTTTGCTCTCCTCACAACTACGATAGCACTGCATTTCCTGCTGAAAGGGAAGTCTACACACCACAGACGACATTCACACGAGCAGCAGGCATTACAAATTCCTTCTGATGGAAAATGGATTTAAATTTCTTTCAAGCCAGATATTTTTTTTATCTACATATCTTTCTGTCTGTCTCCAACTGTCTATTTACATAGATAGACAGACAGCGATAGATAGATAGACAGACAGCGATAGATAGATAGATAGATAGATAGATAGATAGATAGATAGATAGATAGATAGATAGATAGATAGATAGATAGATAGATAGATAGATAGATAGATAGATAGAAACACACACACACACACACACACTGAGAATTCTGTTTGAATTGCTGTTATATAGTCAGTTTGAAAGAAAAGTGAGAATAAACTTCGGAGGCCTCATAAACATTGCTTTGGAAAGATCACGTTGTGATCTGAGGCTGCCACCCACACAGTCCCTGAAAGTAGCTTTAACTCCAGGAGATGAAATGTGAGTGTGGGTGTTTGGACTGAGTCTCTGTCCATGTGTGAGTCTATTCTTGTCATTTTCTACATCAGTTATTCATTTGTTAGATTTTACTACTCCCCCCCTCCCCCAACCCCTCCCCCAAAAAACAATCCTAAAAGAAAGTGCAAAGTGGGAGAAGAACTTCTGTCGCCTGTCCAACCACAACACACAGAAGGCTGGGACAATCACAGTATATATGCTAGCAAACAGACGCCTATGATGTTTGCACCAGGTTCACCAATTTATTAAGAGAATATAGATAGGCTACATAGGTTATAGTGGATCAATCACACGGTCACGATAAAAAATGAGCGGGAATTTTTGGTAAAGTAGTCATTGGAGTGCCCCCTAGTGGCGTTGTATTGTACTTCATGAAAGTTGCATTTTGAAATCGCCTAACGAAAATTCGTATGAACGTTGATCAGTGATTATATGCGTGTGACGGTGTTAATGGGGCGACTGAATAATGCAGAACTCCCCTGTGTACCACAGAACACGGTGAATATAACCCTGTAATACAATTATACAAATTAAAAGACGTAAAAAAAAACCAAACAACCCCCCACAGAAACTAAGTACACAGCAGCTATTATTACAATTCGCATATTTTCCGACCTGCTGGAGGTAACGTGTTGAATGCATGCCGACTTTATGAGAAAGGGGATTCATTTGTTGGACTATTTGTAATGAACAAAACTTCAAAAAGTAAAAGATCAATAAATAATCGGGTGTTTGCTTGATGTGGGTAAAAAAAAGGTTTACTTTTGTTTTCGATCTGGTCTTTGTGGAGTTCTTAGCGACGATGAAGACGCCTCCGTGCTGGCCCTGCACGCTTCTCTCTAAACGAGGAGCCCTGTGGCTGCGCCGCTGTCAAACGCCTCTGCACCTCCCGGAGTGACCACAGCACCCGCAGCTCTGCCCATCAGACTCAGTTTAATCTGGCTTCACGCACGCGGCCTTTCATCTCCCGCGCGCCTCCTGAGATCGGCCCGTCCAGCACCAGCGCTGTTGGTGCTCAAGGTCAAAGAGGGCGATGGGAGCCGTGTGTGTGTGTGTGCGCGCGCGTGAGTGAGTGAGTGTGTGTGTGTGTGTGTGTGTGTGTGTGTGTGTGGTGCGTGAGTGTGTGTGTGTGTGTGTGTGTGTGTGTGTGTGTGTGTGTGTGGTGCGTGAGTGTGCGTGCGTGTGTGTGTTTCCGTTTCTTTTTTTAACGTGTCCTGATCATACTTAATGTTAGTAATTTGATCCAAGACCGCGATGCCGCTGACTACCTGACATCAATGTAAGTGTATGTAGATAAGTGTATGTAGACGGAGTGGAAAATCTATAACGTCAGAATGATAAGTAGGTTTCAGAATTCACGACATCCCTTCGTTTCCTGTTGTGGCCCTTATCCAGACTGATTGTCATGACCATTATATAGGCGTTTAAGACCAAGGATAAGCAGGACAAGCGGTGTCACTTTTCTTTCGTAAATGGTTTTATTCTTGTGGTGTCAAATAATAACACCAGTATCTCTCCAGTGTTTCTACATTCTTCAGTTAAGGCGTTCAACAGTGTCACCGGTGGGTTCTACAAGAGATGAAGAAAGACGTAGAAAGAGCAAAGCCCTTTTCATCAGAGATCAGCCTGCTGCCTCTTAAATAATGCATCGATTTATAGGCTGGTAGTTAATTCCCCCGTTATCGGCGTGTACAAAGTGCAGGTGGCAGGGGGTGATGGATGAGCGCTTTGGGTCCGGCTGTCTGCCGCCTCTGACAGGCGGAGTCCCACTGCGGAAACAACCTTCCTGACACGCTCCCTCTCAAAAAAAAGAAAGAGAGAAAAGACGGAAAAAATGTCTACCATCCGCGGAATGTTTCCGTTGCTTTTGAACATATTTATATGTGCGTATTTGTTCTGAGCGACAACGACGTAAACTCGTATTTTTATCAACGGATGGTGTGAATTATTTCCGTAACAGAAAGTGGTTTTACTCTTACATTGCAGGCATTTCGTTAGATGACCGCAAGATGGAGACAAAGCGAAAGTTATTAACAACACGCCTCGTTATGATGATATTTAGTGTGTATAGTGTATTGTTTTATTGATTTGGACTCAGGAGTCTGCAAGTAAAAAACAAAAACAAAAAAAAAAACATGCAGACATGTTTCCACATAGTCCCAAATCCAAGGTACTGTGTCCAGCCTCTGCTGTCTGGTCTGATGCAATGATCAGCTGGATTAATGACACTACATGTAAAGATCCTCTCATGTCACGTTAACCCTCCCCTGAAACAGGGTCAGAACTGTGCAAAACTATGCAGTTGTACTTTGCAGCTATAGTAGTAATCTCGATGTGTTTCCCAGCATTGGAGGTGGTGTATATTTTGCATTGTTGCCTGTATTATACTGCAGTGAATATGACCTGAAAGCAAACGTCTTTCCTCCCTGTGCAGTTGTTGTGATTGTTCTGCCCTTGTCTTTGCTTCCCTCTGTTACTTTTTTCCAAGACTTTATCCAAATTTAATTTAATTGAATTTAATTGAATTGAATTGAATTTAATTTAATTTAATTTAATTGTGTCTTTTTGGGTGGGGGTTTGTGTGCACACTCCTGCCATGTGTTAGGATGCAGGTACACGCTCCTGCCATGTGTTAGGATGCTGGTGCACGCTCCTGCTGTGTGCTAGGATGCTGGTGCATGCTCCTGCTGTGTGCTAGGATGCTGGTGCACGCTCCTGTGGTGTACTAGGATGCAGGTGCACGCTCCTGCGTTGTACTAGGATGCAGGTGCATGCTCCTGTGGTGTACTAGGATGCAGGTGCACGCTCCTGTGGTGTACTAGGATGCTGGTGCACGCTCCTGTGGTGTACTAGGATGCTGGTGCATGCTCCTGTGGTGTACTAGGATGCAGGTGCACGCTCCTGTGGTGTACTAGGATGCAGGTGCATGCTCCTGTGGTGTACTAGGATGCAGGTGCACGCTCCTGTGGTGTACTAGGATGCAGGTGCACGCTCCTGCGTTGTACTAGGATGCAGGTGCATGCTCCTGTGGTGTACTAGGATGCAGGTGCACGCTCCTGTGGTGTACTAGGATGCTGGTGCACGCTCCTGTGGTGTACTAGGATGCTGGTGCATGCTCCTGTGGTGTACTAGGATGCAGGTGCACGCTCCTGTGGTGTACTAGGATGCAGGTGCATGCTCCTGTGGTGTACTAGGATGCAGGTGCACGCTCCTGTGGTGTACTAGGATGCTGGTGCACGCTCCTGCCATGTGTTAGGATGCTGGTGCACGCTCCTGCGTTGTACTAGGATGCTGGTGCACGCTCCTGTGGTGTGCTAGGATGCAGGTGCACGCTCCTGCCATGTGCTAGGATGCTGGTGCACGCTCCTGTGGTGTGCTACCCATGCTGTGGGTCCCTCCTACCATATGGACCCTTTGGCTAACCAATACCGTGATTTGTTTTTGACTTCTGGATCAATAATGCACTTCCTGCTCGGGGGACCTGCTTCACCAACCTGGGTCCGTGTCCATGTCTCATCCCACTCCTGCTCCAACAGAGAGCTCAGGCTGGGGGCCACCATCATCTCATGCATGACCTCTGACCCTGTACCTGCTCTAAACTCGTTCTGAACCTACTCCACCTCCCATTAATTATACCTGTATAATATATATATTCTTCAGGCCAGTGTCAAAATCTGCTTGTTAGATCTGTACACCCAGATCTGTGCAAAGCTGCTTTTCATATTGTTACAGTTTACTAAACACTGCATAAAACTGTAGTTAATCTCATTTTGATCACAGCCATGCCTATTTCTGCTACGCTTTAGATTTTCCTTTTAGTACTCATTTTCCATCCTTTTTTTTCAGTTTTTCACATCTAGTTTTCAAGTGGGTGTTTTTTCCGTGCTGTTGCAAATTTAGTGAATTAATGAATTAGTCAAGAAAGTTGTGACCAATACTAACTTCTAAAATACTTTAAATTCAGTTATCAAACATTTTTAAATCAATTAATAAACAGAAGTTGACAGTCACTACTTCTGCACCACAGCGGAAACTTTACATTTAGTCATAGAGCTAAGTGTCAGTCCTTATGAACAAATTAATAAAAAAAGAATATATATAGAGGGGATTGTATAGCTATAGTTTGTTTGTTGTCTTGTTTTTGTGTCAGCAATGGAGAATGAAGTATCTTACAAGCCCATACATTTTTTAAAACTCCACATTAGGATTATATATATGAATGATCATTTATGTCCTTGTTGATAATGTAGGCTAGCATTTCATATGACAACCACTGTTTAAATGCCACCAAATTTCTGCATTTGGACGGAATATTGTTCAGAATAGTATAATACTGGTCTGTACATAAGAAACCATATCCGGAGGGGATAATATTTCAGCGGCGTCGTGCCAGCCACAAGGGGGAGCTGTTTGCCCTAAAAAAATGAACCCCACAGCGTACAGACCCTCGATGTAGACTGGGACGAATAGCTGGAGAGAGAGACAGACAGACGCGGCCCAAAGGAGGAGCGGCACTGACCAGTTCGTCTTCTGTTACGATGCCCGGAATAACGGGCAAATAACGCGTAGCGACATACTCCCTATCTGTAACCGAAGATGTCTGGGAAGATTGAGGGCAAGCACGGTGAGTAACGGCAGTTCTCTCACTCGGCGCTGATCTCCGGCGACTCTGTTGTTAGCGGAGCGGCTAACGCGCGCAAGCTGGCCGGGCTGGCGGGCTAACCGCCGCGGAGACGACGCGACGACGCCGTGATGGTAGTCGGTGTGGCGTCTGAGGCGGTGACCTCGGGTTCGTGGGGGGAAATAAACGCAGCCAGACGGTTTGTTGCACGTTCTCGGCGGGGAACAACAGCAATACGCCCCGTACTAGGAGACAATGTTGGCAGGCAGGCGACCCGCTCGGCGGCCAGACGTCAGGAACGGGAGATGTCTAGCGACTCCGCCGCCGGTGGGTGTGGACGGCGGGGCCACCTCGGCTGGCCGGGCCGGGAGGGGCTGCACTTTCACTTGGCACATCTTGGCCAGATGGGAGAGATCTAAGTGACTTGGTTATAGCTAGCTGAGATAGCTGGAAATTCAGTTAGCTGTGTCCTGCCTGCTCTCTGTTGTCCCTTTGCAAATGAAAGGATGTAGTGTCAGTGTTGGCAGCTAGCTAGTTGTTGTACGCCATTCCTATTTAATACATTATACGTTAGCTAGCTTCTAGCTGAACTGGATTTCTTCCAGCACATGTGCAGACTTTGCTAGCATCTGTATCCCTAGCTAGCTATAGTTTCCACTAACATCTGGAGAGCTACCTGTACACCTCAGTTACCTAAATCACTCACACAACCTCTACCTGTACACCTCAGTTACCTAAATCACTTACACAACCTCTACCTGTACTTCTTATTTACCTAAATCACTCACACAACCTCTACCTGTACACCTCAACTACCTAAATCACTCACACAACCTCTACCTGTACACCTCAACTACCTAAATCACTCGCACAACCTCTACCTGTACACCTTGTCTACCTAAATCACTCACACAACCTCTACCTGTACACCTCAACTACCTAAATCACTCACACAACCTCTACCTGTACATCTCAGTTACTGAAATCACTCACACAACCTCTACCTGTACACCTTATTTACCTAAATCACTCACACAACCTCTACCTGTACTTCTTATTTACCTAAATCACTCACACAACCTCTACCTGTACACCTCAACTACCTAAATCACTCATACAACCTCTACCTGTACACCTCAACTACCTAAATCACTCATGCAACCTCTACCTGTACATCTCGGCTACCTAAATCACTCACACAACCTCTACCTGTACACCTTATTTACCTAAATCACTCACACAAACTCTACCTGTACACCACATTTACCTAAATCACTCACACTACCTCTACCTGTACACCACAGTTACCTAAATCACTCACACAACCTCTACCTGTACATCTCAGTTACTGAAATCACTCACACAACCTCTACCTGTACATCTCAGTTACCGAAATCACTCACACAACCTCTACCTGTACACCACATTTACCTAAATCACTCACACAACCTCTACCTGTACACCTCAACTACCTAAATCACTCGCACAACCTCTACCTGTACACCTTGTCTACCTAAATCACTCACACAACCTCTACCTGTACATCTCAGTTACTGAAATCACTCACACAACCTCTACCTGTACATCTCAGTTACCGAAATCACTCACACAACCTCTACCTGTACACCACATTTACCTAAATCACTCACACAACCTCTACCTGTACACCACAGTTACCTAAATCACTCACACAACCTCTACCTGTACACCACAGTTACCTAAATCACTCACACAACCTCTACCTGTACACCACACAGTGCCGTTTCAAGGTATTTGGGGGCCCCAAGCAAAGACACCAACCGGGGCCCCCCCAACCTCCACACCAGAAATCTCATGCCCAAACCCCCCTCCGGCCAAAAAAAAATAACATATCTGGCCGCAGTCCACCTTCAAGAACCACAGCATATACACCTCAAACTAACTACTTTACAAATTTACTACTTGTAGCTGAACATAGCAGATTTAAGTATGGGATTACCCGGGACGTATATATTGTTTTTAGCCTACCTGCTGCTAAATTACACCATTTGTACAGGTAGGCCTAATTTATCCAGTGTAAATCATCACTTACCACTGTCTTGTGTTTTTTTAGGGGTGGGCATAGATTAATTTTTTTAATCTAGATTAATCTCACTGAAATCTTGAAATTAATCTAGATTAATCTATATTAAAATGGCTCATATGTGTGCTACCCAAGTAATAACTAAAAGTCAGCTTTTGAGATAGGGTTTCTTAATACAGAGGGTGCATTAGACCAGGGGCTCATCTCCTGTTTCCAAAATGCATCAATGACTGCTTGAGGAAGCTGTTCTACTTTGATACTTGAAGAAAAAAACTTACTCAATAAAATGTAGGCTACTCGTGTTCAACGGTTTATTCAGTTAAACATGAATTTGTAAGCCTACATACTGTACATTAAAAGGGGTTGATAACATGTTTATTCAGCTAAACATGATATTTGAAATGTAAGCCAACATTTAGTACATTTAATCTCACGGACATAATTTGGGGGGGACTTTTTCAAAAGCCGGTTTGGTCCTCTGAAGTTTTAACGGTTAAAAATAAATATTTAAATAGCGACGAATCTAGCGCTAGGACCATGCAGAAAACGACCGCTCCGAGCTCCGCTCCGGTAATATTTTACGTTCCTAAAAATGAATTTTCCATGAAGCAAACCTGGCGACTTCGTGGCTGCATCCATGTAAACACACGTACGATTTTTAATTCACAGGTTTGAAAACTCGTTCTCGCCCCTACTGTGCAATTTGGTTAGGAATACAGCCGAGCTAAACTGTCAAGTTGAAAGTCATCATAGTTTGCTTACCCATTTAGTAGATATATTAACGGCGATAATTTTTATATCGCCCGATAAGAGTATCAAATTAACGAACGCCGTTAACGCCGTTAACGGCCCACCACTAGTTTTTTTGTGTTCCTCTTCCTTCTTTTGTTTTCTCTTTTGGTTTCCTGATGGATAAATTCGCTTCATGGTTAAGTTTCATATTTGCCGGCGTCTAAAACTTGGCTGTCTGCCAGGACAGTGTCTGCCTGCCTTCAGCAGCTGGTGGGAGGGACCCCTTGAGGGGGATTCTGAGAACAGTGTCATTGCTCATGACTTTGAGAATGTAAAGGGGGGCTCACACAGTTTGTCGCTGCATTTAATTCTTAACCTGTTGTTGTCTGGGGGCCCCAGGCCAGCTTGGGGCCCCAAGCAATTGCCTGGTTTGCCTGCCCCATCGCGACGGGCCTGACACCACAGTTACCTAAATCACTCACACAACCTCTACCTGTACATCTCAGTTACCTAAATCACTCACACAACCTCTACCTGTACATCTCAGTTACCTAAATCACTCACACAACCTCTACCTGTACACCTCACTTACTTGAATCACTCATACAACCTCTACCTGTACACCTCCCTTACCTAAATCACTCATACAACCTCTACCTGTACACCTCGTCTACCTAAATCACTCACACAACCTCTACCTGTACACCTCGTCTACCTAAATCACTCACACAACCTCTACCTGTACACCTCACCTACCTAAATCACTCACACAACCTCTACCTGTGCACCTGTTACCTAAATCACTCACACAACATCTACCTGTACACCTCAACTACCCAAATCACTCACACAACCTCTACCTGTACACCTCAGCTACCCAAATCACTCACACAACCTCTACCTGTACTTCTTATTTACCTAAATCACTCACACAACCTCTACCTGTACTTCTTATTTACCTAAATCACTCACACAACCTCTACCTGTACACCTCGGCTACCTAAATCACTCATGCAACCTCTACCTGTACATCTCGGCTACCTAAATCACTCACGCAACCTCTACCTGTACACCTTATTTACCTAAATCACTCACACAACCTCTACCTGTACACCACAGTTACCTAAATCACTCACACAACAGCGAGAGAGCAGCACTGCGTGCCTTTCTGAAATCTCACGTAGTTGCGGTTTATTCTTATATAAACAAATTTGCGCGGAAACCCAGTGGCCAATTATTGACATTAGCATAAATTATCGCGGTTAAAAAATTATCGTACGATAAGTCGATAATGTAATTATCGTGACAGGCCTACCTCTACCTGTACACCTCAGTTACCTAAATCACTCACACATCCTCTACCCAGGGGCAGATCTACGGGCGGGCCTGGGTGGGCCAGGCCCACCCTGATTGGCAGCTGTGCCCGCCTAATCACAAGCTCAGAATACAGTTTTCCGTATGAAAATTAATGAAAATAAACTATAATTGCTGCAGGATGGCACCTAGCGCACGAGTCATTTAATGACCACACACCCCGAACAACTTTCCTTCGCCACCCCCCGTCAACAAATTACGTTCACCAATCCACCCCCCCGTCAACAACTTTCGTTCGTGCTTGCCCTCCCCAATTACATTTTGGCCCGTCCAAAAACTGGCGGCTGCATCTGCCCCTGCCTCTACCTGTACACCTCAGCTACCTAAATCACTCACACAACCTCTACCTGTACACCTCAACTACCTAATTCACTCACACAACCTCTACCTGTACACCTCGGCTACCTAAATCACTCATACAACCTCTACCTGTACATCTCGGCTACCTAAATCACTCACACAACCTCTACCTGTACACCTTATTTACCTAAATCACTCACACAACCTCTACCTGTACACCTCAACTACCTAAATCACTCACACAACCTCTACCTGTACATCTCAGTTACCTAAATCACTCACACAACCTCTACCTGTACACCTTATTTACCTAAATCACTCACACAACCTCTACCTGTACACCTCAACTACCCAAATCACTCAAGCAACCTCTACCTGTACACCTCAACTACCTAAATCACTCACACAACCTCTACCTGTACACCTCAACTACCTAAATCACTCACGCAACCTCCACCTGTACATCTCGGCTACCTAAATCACTCACACAACCTCTACCTGTACATCTCGGCTACCTAAATCACTCACACAACCTCTACCTGTACACCTTATTTACCTAAATCACTCACACAACCTCTACCTGTACACCACAGTTACCTAAATCACTCACACAACCTCTACCTGTACACCTCAACTACCTAAATCACTCACACAACCTCTACCTGTACACCTCAACTACCTAAATCACTCGCACAACCTCTACCTGTACACCTCAACTACCTAAATCACTCGCACAACCTCTACCTGTACACCTCAACTACCTAAATCACTCACACAACCTCTACCTGTACATCTCAGTTACTGAAATCACTCACACAACCTCTACCTGTACACCTTATTTACCTAAATCACTCACACAACCTCTACCTGTACTTCTTATTTACCTAAATCACTCACACAACCTCTACCTGTACACCTCAACTACCTAAATCACTCATACAACCTCTACCTGTACACCTCAACTACCTAAATCACTCATGCAACCTCTACCTGTACATCTCGGCTACCTAAATCACTCACACAACCTCTACCTGTACACCTTATTTACCTAAATCACTCACACAAACTCTACCTGTACACCACATTTACCTAAATCACTCACACTACCTCTACCTGTACACCACAGTTACCTAAATCACTCACACAACCTCTACCTGTACATCTCAGTTACTGAAATCACTCACACAACCTCTACCTGTACATCTCAGTTACCGAAATCACTCACACAACCTCTACCTGTACACCACATTTACCTAAATCACTCACACAACCTCTACCTGTACACCTCAACTACCTAAATCACTCGCACAACCTCTACCTGTACACCTTGTCTACCTAAATCACTCACACAACCTCTACCTGTACATCTCAGTTACTGAAATCACTCACACAACCTCTACCTGTACATCTCAGTTACCGAAATCACTCACACAACCTCTACCTGTACACCACATTTACCTAAATCACTCACACAACCTCTACCTGTACACCACAGTTACCTAAATCACTCACACAACCTCTACCTGTACACCACAGTTACCTAAATCACTCACACAACCTCTACCTGTACACCACAGTTACCTAAATCACTCACACAACCTCTACCTGTACATCTCAGTTACCTAAATCACTCACACAACCTCTACCTGTACACCTCACTTACTTGAATCACTCATACAACCTCTACCTGTACACCTCCCTTACCTAAATCACTCATACAACCTCTACCTGTACACCTCGTCTACCTAAATCACTCACACAACCTCTACCTGTACACCTCACCTACCTAAATCACTCACACAACCTCTACCTGTACACCTCAGTTACCTAAATCACTCACACAACCTCTACCTGTGCACCTGTTACCTAAATCACTCACACAACATCTACCTGTACACCTCAACTACCCAAATCACTCACACAACCTCTACCTGTACACCTCAGCTACCCAAATCACTCACACAACCTCTACCTGTACTTCTTATTTACCTAAATCACTCACACAACCTCTACCTGTACACCTCGGCTACCTAAATCACTCATGCAACCTCTACCTGTACATCTCGGCTTCCTAAATCACTCACGCAACCTCTACCTGTACACCTTATTTACCTAAATCACTCACACAACCTCTACCTGTACACCACAGTTACCTAAATCACTCACACAACAGCGAGAGAGCAGCACTGCGTGCCTTTCTGAAATCTCACGTAGTTGCGGTTTATTCTTATATAAACAAATTTGCGCGGAAACCCAGTGGCCAATTATTGACATTAGCAAAAATTATCGCGGTTAAAAAATTATCGTACGATAAGTCGATAATGTAATTATCGTGACAGGCCTACCTCTACCTGTACACCTCAGTTACCTAAATCACTCACACATCCTCTACCCAGGGGCAGATCTACGGGCGGGCCTGGGTGGGCCAGGCCCACCCTGATTGGCAGCTGTGCCCGCCTAATCACAAGCTCAGAATACAGTTTTCCGTATGAAAATTAATGAAAATAAACTATAATTGCTGCAGGATGGCACCTAGCGCACGAGTCATTTAATGACCATACACCCCGAACAACTTTCCTTCGCCACCCCCCGTCAACAAATTACGTTCACCAATCCACCCCCCCGTCAACAACTTTCGTTCGTGCTTGCCCTCCCCAATTACATTTTGGCCCGTCCAAAAACTGGCGGCTGCATCTGCCCCTGCCTCTACCTGTACACCTCAGCTACCTAAATCACTCACACAACCTCTACCTGTACACCTCGGCTACCTAAATCACTCACACAACCTCTACCTGTACACCTCAGCTACCTAAATCACTCACACAACCTCTACCTGTACACCTCAACACCTCAACTGTGGTAGAAGGCTGGTAACTCACCTGTTATTTAGTATTTTATTTTGTTTGTCTCGTGTTTGTTTTGTACTGTTTTTGTAACCTTACTAGAAAAATACTTTTCATCTCTTCAAATTCTCCAAAATATGGTTGGGAATCAAAAATAAAACTTATGAAACTTGTGTTGGAACTTGATGTATTTTTCTGTTATCTTGGGCATAGGAGAAATAGACTTTACAAAACTTTGTCAGCCAGTGAATTAAACTGTATCAAGCAGAATCTGTAAACATTTACAAACGAGAAGTCCGTTTTAGAACACTCTACGAACTACTTCCTCTGTTTCATTAGAAGTAGCCAAGTGCACTTCCTTCTTCATTTACCCTTAGTTTCATTAGTCACACACACTGCTCTTGGACTGACATTCAGGAAGTTGACGTTTCTCTGGGTAATTTCACCTGTATCACTTTGAGTGATCGGTAAATTAAAACTTTGAACTTCCCACACATTCCGATAGCTTGATGCCAGTTGGACACACACTGTTGGAGTTGATGGGTCTCCCAAGATATAACCCTGTTTAGCTTGGCACATTAGCCAGATGGAAATTAGACCCAATACTCAAGAGGTTAAAGGTTAAAGGTTCCCTTCTAGCTAATCGCTGTTGCTAAGTTCCTGCAGCTGAGTGATGTGAGGGGTTTTGACACCCGGTAACACCCAGCTGCTGTTGCACTGCTGTGTGACGACTTAGCAGGAGTGCACACCCCCCAGGAGTGCAGCGAGTCTGCAAGGGTACAAAGATTTAGCTTTTGGTGTTTATTTCGATTAAGTTTCAGAACTACTTTCTGTTCTCAGTTATGTGTTTTCTCTGTGAATGTGTGTGAGATCTTATAATCTTCAATTCTGACTTCTTCTTTTATAATATTAGCTGCTCCTCTGCTCTGTGATTTGTGTTTTGTTCACTTGACCATATCAGTTGTCTGTTTACATTAATATTTGCTTTTTTTAAATAAAACCAAGTTCTATTTCTCAGTTCTAATTTCGTAATTTTAGCTGCTGCTCTGCTGGGTGAACGTGGGCGGGTCCTGGATTAGCACACTTACTCTGAAGTGCTGTGTGTGGGCCCTGCCTTGAAACTCCACACAACACTCACAATAACCTCAGGCTCTTTGTCACTGTAAAGTGTTGAGTGTTTGGAAATCGCCCCTAGATGGGTTCATTCACAACAGCGGCTTCATCAGAACTCCACTAAGACTTCAGCTGGAGTGTCTTGGCCCCTCCACCACCACCTCAGTCTGCAGTGTCTGGAGCAGCGTCTGAACACACACACACCTCTCCCTCTCCTCCACACACACACACACACACACACACACACACCCACCCACCTCTCCCTGTCCTCCCCACACACACACATATACCCACCTCTCCCTCTCCTCCACACACACACACACCTTTCCCTCTCCTCCACACACACACACACCTCTCCCTCTCCTCCACACACACACACACCTCTCCCTCTCCTCCACACACACACACACCTCTCCCTCTCCTCCACACACACACACACACACACACCTCTCCCTCTCCTCCACACACACACACACACACCTCTCCTCCACACACACACACCCATCTCTCCCTCTCCTCCACACACACACACCCATCTCTCCCTGTCCTCCACACACACACACCCATCTCTCCCTGTCCTCCACACACACACACCCATCTCTCCCTGTCCTCCACACACACACACACCCATCTCTCCCTCTCCTCCACACACACACACCCATCTCTCCCTCTCCTCCACACACACACACCCATCTCTCCCTCTCCTCCACACACACACACCCATCTCTCCCTCTCCTCCACACACACACACCCATCTCTCCCTCTCCTCCACACACACACACACACACACCCATCTCTCCCTCTCCTCCACACACACACACACACACATCTCTCCCTCTCCTCCACACACACACCCACCCATCTCTCCCTCTTCTGCACACACACCCACCCACCCATCTCTCTCTCTCCTCCATGTCTGTTTATAAAGAGCATAAAGGAGGAGTTATGGCACACGGGCCACAGCCTTTCACCCTGTTTGTGTTTTTAAAGCTGTTTAATATAAAGGGCTGTAGACACATATTAAACAAGCTGTTGCAGGCATACACACACACACACACACACACACACACACACGTGTTGAATTATCAGTTACTGTAAACACATGTCCTGTGCTTGATTTCAGCCATTGACTAGAATTGTTCATTGGTTTCTTTTGGTCTTTACGTATTGCTTTTCCCAAAGTTAAATTGTTTACAGAGACTCTTCCCCCCCCCCCCCCAGATTCCCAGCGTTCACATTTGTCATCCTTCACAATGAGGCTGATAGACAAATTTCACTCCCCAAAGACTAAAAGAACATCTTCAAAAAAAACCTCCAAGCCTCCTATAGAGCGAAGTATAAAGACTCCAGAGAAGCCCGTAATTAAGGTACCCATGCGCACACACACACACGGCACCTGCATGTTGCATTTTGCCAACAACAATAACGACATCGTTGCTATTGCGTTCGGCCGGGCTGAATCTCTCTCTCTCTCTCTCTCTCTCTCTCTCTCTCTCTCTCTCTCTCAGAGTCTCACTCGGCTGGAGGAGTTGGAGAAGGACGTGGTCAGTGCCTTACGATACTTCAAGACAATAATTGATAAGATGGCGGTGGATAGGAAGGTGCTGGAGATGCTTCCTGGCTCTGCGAGTAAAGTGATGGAGGCTGTGCTCCCTCTGGTGCAGCTGGATGCCCAAATTCAGAACAGGTGCTTACTCGCTCCTGTCCTGGGGATTTTTCAAAGAGACAAAAATAAAAGCTGCAAAAACCTATTCTGGTCTCGTAACCCATATTTTTAGCTTGATAGATCACCCCTTCGTCACGGTATGTTAACCGCAGCCCACATTTCAACACATTTTTCCCCATCGTATATTCTGAGGCTCTGACGTGCTTTTGTTGGTCTCGTAGACTTTTTTATTTCACAGTCTATATGGGTTGAAACCATCCATTTCTGACTAGTTGCAATTTCCCTGATGTTGATTAAGATGATTGAAATTTTGCTAATAGATTCTGAACCACGACACATGACACTGTGAGCTTTGACCACGCCGGGCACCGCTGAGTCGTATAACCCCAGAGCCCCTGTGTCCGCAGTTCCTCTGTGTCACCCTGTCTCAACCGGGTCTACCAGAGTCTGGCCAACCTCATTCGCTGGTCTGACCAGGTCATGTTGGAGGGCGTGAACCTTGATGAGAAGGACACCATTGTGACCGTCACTGCCATCATCAAAGCAGTGCTGGACGGGGTGAAGGTAATTTTCTTTAATCAGCATGATGGTCTTTGAAAAATATTTCAAGTTTGAAGCGATGTGCACCAACCCTGTGTTGGAACTAGGAGACTAGGAGAGGATTTTATGGAGAAGGTTCTGCTTGGATATACCACTTCCTGCCTTTTAAAGAATAACCAGCCATTACCATGGAGGGTTTTGTTCAGCTCTGAAGTCTCCAAGCGTACCTACTATGATGTACTATGAGGCTATGTCCTTAATTTAGCCAATCGTAGACTTTTATTTCCTCTTGTTACAGTTGTAAGTAGTTGTCACTATTTAATCGCAAGCGTGGTTCCTCCTTCACTCTGACAAATGTACCTTCTCCACCCGCGTTCCTCTCTGCACTGGAGAGTCCGTTTCGGGCGCTGAGAGCAGTGTGACCACTCACGGCTCTTCCTCTGGTTCCCCACAGGAACTGGTGAAGCTGACGATGGAGAAGCAGGACCACCCATCGCCCACCTTGCCTACAGCTCCAACCGCTCTGCCCGCCTCCAGCGCGCAGAGGTACGGGGGAGGCGGGGCTGCGTGTGTCAGTCGATGGGCCACGCCCACCTGGCACCTCCTCACACTCTGAGCCTCTGAGCTGAGTGTGACTCCAGTGTATAGCGGGACCTTTTTCATCTTTCTGTGCTAGTGTGATCTACTGGTATTATGTGCAGTATGGCATTTCTGGGCCAGTGAATATAAAATAAATAGTCTTACTGTTGTATCGGTTTTGAAAGATGCACAAGTGCAGAGTCTCGAGTGCAGTTTCTCTGTGATGGCCGTCTAAGGTGAACTCCAGTAACTCTGCACCGCGTCTGCAGTGCACAAGCGACGGTGCTCGTCTTGGTCATCCTTAACGTCGCGCTAATGTCTTTGTGGCGGTTCCAGTGCTCCGGAGCCTCCTGTTCTAGAGACGGAGGAGGACAAGTCCACTCACTCCTCTGCCCCGAAGCACTCCCCCGAGGTCCTGACAGACACCCCCTCAGCCGAGGAGACGGCGCCTCCCAAACCCCCCCTCCCTGGCCTCAAAGTTCCCGAGCACTGGTAAGAACCGGGGTTCCCTCTCCAGCTCTGAGGTCCTCATCTCTGCTGAACAGCTCTGGCTTGGGTGGGTTGTGGGCCAGACGTGCTTCTGACTAATGTTTCATGGTTGAGTATGTCGGATGTCTGCGTGCAGAGGCGGAGAGGGTGCAGGGGTGCGGGCGGTTAGCTCTCCGTTCTCGGGCTGGGCTGTCGAGGTCTGAGCCAAGATCTCTCCAGATGATTACGTCTTTCTCTCGCTAGCTGAATTGAATTGTTTACAAGAAACTTAAAAGGGAAAGTGTGAAACTGGCTGGCTATAAATAACACTTTCTTAAGAGCTTTGCTATTGGTAGCGGTGCAGCACACAGGCGATGCTGCTTGACTTCCTGAGACTTTTCTGAGAAATAATTCAGCTAAGCTGTTGAGACAGAGACAGATAAAGAGATGGAGAATGTGAGAGGGTTTCATTACCAATCCTAGACATGAAAATATTAAAGTGACTTAATGATATATTTAATGTATTTTGATAGCAGACCATATACAGCAGTATCATTCCAGTTTATTTTCAGTTTTATCTGAAAAAGTTATCATTTTAAGCTGTGCAGGACTGGTAGGAAATTATCACTTATTAGTGTGAATTGGACTTTCAAACAGATTGGTGTGCTGTTACCAATGAGAGAGCCTGAAATATTAAACCCATTTTAGCTGCTGTTTACCCCTTAACTTAGTCCAGGACACACCACACATCACAGCTGAGAGTGAGATGGTGAATATGGTGCAGATATCTGATCAACTAGAGCTTGTAGGTGTTCTTTGTCAGCCCTGGGAGACAAACCTCGAGTGTGATGTGGCCAGGATCCTCTCTGTGTTCTCGGGGGGCTGCCAGCCTCGAGGGGGGGGGGGGGGGGGGTGCCCCCGGTGGTTGTGTGAGCAGAGTGGGTCTTCCCATGAGCCACCAGCCCCGCCCCTTACTGGAGAAGTGGGTGGGCGAGCTCTCACGGCCTCGTTTCAAACCACATGTGCACAGTTACAAGGAATTACCCACCCCAGCCCACCCCAGATGCCACAGTGGAACCCACGATTGCTGGAATGGAAGCAAAGACACTTCTGACTCACTCACACACACTTGTCTGTACAGGATGTCAATCATTTCAATTCTTCTATCTTCAGCCCTCCAGCTCTTCCTCCCAAGAAACGCCAGTCAGCCCCCTCTCCTACCCGCGTCGCCATGGCGATGCCGCTGAGCCGGGCGACGAGCGGCTCCAGTCTTCCAATCGGCATCTGCAGAGCGGTGAGTGCGGCGCCTGTATGCAAGAATGACCTCTGACCTCTCATTTTATTTTAGGCGTGTCGTGTGTTGCATTATTTCAGGTGGGTCCTTGGTTGTTTATGTTTGACTTCTAACGTGGAGAAAACATGGAGTGTAAATGTATTTGAACAAACCCATGACAGACGGTTGGAAATGTCTGAAAACACATCATGCTATTTTACTCTCTCTCTTTCTTTGCTTTTATTTCTTCTATAACTAAATGTTAAAGGTTAAAGTCCATGTGTGTATAGCAGTAGGTAATGCTGTGATCCCCCCAGGACTGCGATGCAGACGGCCTGCAGAGACGCTTCTCCGGTGGGAGCCACTCGTATGGGGGCGAGTCCCCCCGCGGCTCCCCCTGTGGCAGCATGGGCCAGCTGAGCCGCTCCGACGAGCAGCTGTCGTCCCTGGAGCAGGACAGTGGCCAGTGCTCCCGCAACACCAGCTGTGAGACGCTAGGTGGGGTAGCTCCCGGCCTGACCCTTCACCTTCACCCCATGACCCTTCACCCCACCCCCCTGGACATGACCTGTGTGCGTTCACCACCTCACCCTGCGCTTACTCCCACAGATACGGCGGAGAGCTACGACCCGGACTACGACTTCCTCAGCCAGGACTTATCCAGCGTGGATCAGATCCACCTGACGGCGGGGGGGGTCTTGGGACCCCTCCCTGAGTCCCCCTACCCCGGCCTGCCTCCCTACCCCGGCCTGCCTCCCTACCCCGGCCTGCCCCCCTACCCCGGCCTGCCCCCCTACGGATCGCCCTCGGCCCACCCTCCCCACTCCGTCCTGTGTGCCCCGCCCGCCCTGCCGGAGAAGAAGCGTCGCAGTGCCACCCCCGCGGGACCCTGCGACGGCCTGCCCCCCCACGCCCCCCTGGAGCGCCTCCACTCGCAGTACGACAACGTGGAAGACGAGGAGGAGCCGGTGCCGCCCTTCCCCGTGGGCCCCCTCCTGCCCCCGTGCAGCCTCACCGGATACGACGTGGACTTCGTCTCCACGGACGGTGCTCACCTCCCTCAGAGCCCCCCCCCTCTACCGGAGAAGAAGTGCAGACACAGTAAGTATGCGCCAGACAGGCGTGTGGGCGTGGTCAGTGTGGGAGGCACAGGCGCGTGGGCGTGGTCAATGTGGGAGGCACAGGCGTGTGGGCATGGTCAATGTGGGAGGCACAGGCGTGTGGGAGTGGTCAGTGTGGGAGGCACAGGCGTGTGGGCGTGGTCAGTGTGGGAGGCACAGGCGTGTGGGCGTGGTCAGTGTGGGAGGCACAGGCGTGTGGGAGTGGTCAGTGTGGGAGGCACAGGCGTGTGGGCGTGGTCTGTGTGGGAGGTGCAGGCGTGTGGGAGTGGTCTGTGTGGGAGGCGCAGGCGTGTGGGCGTGGTCTGTGTGGGAGGTGTGGGCGTGGTCGGTGTGGGAGGCGCAGGCGTGTGGGCGTGGTCGGTGTGGGAGGCGCAGGCGTGTGGGCGTGGTCGGTGTGGGAGGCGCAGGCGTGTGGGCGGCACAGGCGTGTGGGCGTGGTCTGTGTGGGAGGCACAGGCGTGTGGGAGTGGTCTGTGTGGGAGGCACAGGCGTGTGGGAGTGGTCAGTGTGGGAGGCACAGGCGTGTGGGAGTGGTCAGTGTGGGAGGCACAGGCGTGTGGGAGTGGTCAGTGTGGGAGGCACAGGCGTGTGGGAGTGGTCAGTGTGGGAGGCACAGGCGTGTGGGCGTGGTCAGTGTGGGAGGCACAGGCGTGTGGGCGTGGTCAGTGTGGGAGGCACAGGCGTGTGGGCGTGGTCAGTGTGGGAGGCACAGGCGTGTGGGCGTGGTCAGTGTGGGAGGCACAGGCGTGTGGGAGTGGTCAGTGTGGGAGGCACAGGCGTGTGGGCGTGGTCAGTGTGGGAGGCACAGGCGTGTGGGCGTGGTCAGTGTGGGAGGCACAGGCGTGTGGGCGTGGTCAGTGTGGGAGGTGTGGGCGTGGTCGATGTGGGAGGCACAGGCGTGTGGGAGGCACAGGTGTGTGGGAGGGGCAGGCGTGTGGGCGTGGTCGGTGTGGGAGGCGCAGGCGTGTGGGCGTGGCCGGTGTGGGAGGCGCAGGCGTGTGGGCGTGGCCCAAACAGAACTGAGCTTAAGACTGTGAAGACCAATCAGAATCCACCTGTTCTTGCCCTTCCTACAGTACAAGGGTGTAAAAGAAAAAAAAGTCAAGTCATCCTGGGGCATATTTGATGCTGAGCACAGAGACAGGAAGTGTGGCTGTATGCAGATGGTTAGTCATTTAGCAAAGCTCCCTGGGAGAATGCATGATGTCACCAGGGGGGGGGGCTGTTTGCGGTTGAGTGTCATGCTCAGGGTGTCTGAACTGGAGCTCAGCGGGTTCCTTATACGTCCTGTAGCGCCCGCCGCGGGATCAGGGGTCTCGCCCACACACGCTGGTTCCTGAGAACAACGCCTTTCATGTCTTTAAATACTCCAAATGTCAATTAGGGTATTTCTTTCTGTAGTTCCTTTGAAACGCTCAGGAGGCGATCGGACACGCTCAGTCAGTGCGCTGAAGGTCTTGTGTAATGTTTGCTTTAGATGATGTAAGAGCCGGGTCTGTTTCTCCACTCTGCTCCGCTCGAGCCCCTGGGTTTGGGCCCGGCGTTGGGAAAGGCTGACGTCAACTCCAGAGTGAGGTCATGTGTAATAATGTCTTTGTTGTTGAACGCTCCCAGTGAGTATGAGGGGCGTAACCCAGCACACACAGGAAATGAGGTCACAGCAAGCGTCCCTGCGAGCAGACACTGTTTGGAGTGTTGGGTGGGGTGTGGGGAGATGATGTAAAGATCAGCACATCGACCATACAAATAATGGAGATGTTTACAGAGTGAGTCCTGAGTGTAGCGGGATAAACTCCTTTCGTTTATTACCACCCATGACACTTTAACAACATATTAATATAAACGATGCCCTGCAGTTCTGGGACAGTCCCCGAGTGCCAGGAGAGAGTGTGTTTGAGTAACTGGGTCAGACCAGTGGCACGTCTGTTTGGGTTCCACAGTGTTGTCTGGAGGGGTTTCTTCAAGGTTTTCTTGTAAGAGCAGAGGGTTATGGTCCTGTGCTCTTGGGTAATTCAGCACAGAGTGGTAGAGTGGCGTCATCATTCATGAGAACCCCTGGGAACTGGGACACGTCATGGGTGGTGATGGTGCTTTTGTGAGGTGCCTCCCAGGTCATTGGAGCAGTCAAAGAGACTGTGTGTGTGTGTGTGTGTGTGTGTGTGTGTGTGTGTGTGTGTGTGTGTGTGTGTGTGTGTGAGAGAGAGAGAGAGAGAGAGAATGAGAGTGCGTCTGAAGGTGTGTGTGTGTGTGTGTGTGTGAGAGAGAGCGAGAGAGTGCGTCTGAAGGTGTGTGTGTGTGAGAGAGAGAGTGAGAGTGTGTCTGAAGGTGTGTGTGAGAGAGAGCGAGAGAGTGCGTCTGAAGGTGTGTGTGCGTGTGTGAGAGAGAGTGAGTGTGTCTGAAGGTGTGTGTGTGTGAGAGAGAGAGCGAGAGAGTGTGTCTGAAGGTGTGTGTGTGTGTGTGTGAGAGAGAGAGCGAGAGAGTGCGTCTGAAGGTGTGTGTGTGTGTGTGTGTGAGAGAGTGAGTGAGAGTGTGTCTGAAGGTGTGTGTGTGAGAGAGAGAGCGAGAGAGTGTGTCTGAAGGTGTGTGTGAGAGAGAGAGAGAGTGTATCTGAAGGTGTGTGTGTGTGTGTGAGAGAGTGTGTCTGAAGGTGTGTGTGCGTGTGAGAGAGAGTGAGAGTGTGTCTGAAGGTGTGTGTGCGTGTGAGAGAGAGTGAGAGTGTGTCTGAAGGTGTGTGTGTGTGTGTGTGTGTGTGTGTGTGTGTGTGAGAGAGAGCGAGAGAGTGCGTCTGAAGGTGTGTGTGTGTGTGTGTGTGTGTGTGAGAGAGAGAGCGAGAGAGTGCGTCTGAAGGTGTGTGTGCGTGTGTGTACTGACGTTCTTGCCCCTGGTCTCCCCCCAGTCCTGAAGTACATGCAGTTTGTTGAAGATTACTCGGAGCCGCAGCCGTCCGTCTTCTACCAGATGCCACAGAGCGAGCGCGTCTACGAGCAGCGCAACAGACACCTGCAGGAGGTGTACGGCTTCACCGACTCCTTCAGCAGCACCGACTCCACCCACCAGCCCGTCCCGCCGCCCGCACTCCCCCCAAAACAGAGACAGCTGGTGAGATCGAAGGCTGCCTGCATGTTTCTACAGCGCCACACACACACACACACACACACACACACATACATAAAAACTCCCACACACATGCAATCTCTGTCACTTACTCACTTTCACAAAAACACCCGCTCTCTCTCACTCATGCGCGGACAAACACACACACTTTTTTTCTCTTTACCTTAAGCTCACATAAATACTGGCAGTCTAAACAAACACACCCATCACACCCATACTCTCACTCTCTAATACAAACACACTCCGCATCCTGCACACATGCACATGCCCTAGAGAGACGCGTGGTCACGTTCTCCACGTGTGTGTGTGTGTGTGTGTAGGGTGTGGTGGTGCCTCCCTCTACAAACTGTGGTGAGGGCGTTAATTATTCTCACTCTCCATCGCTTCACACGCGTATCACTCGCACTCCCCTTACCCACAATCCTCCAAACTCGTCATGACAACACCACCACAGTTGCCAGGTGCCAAGTGTCAGTTTTATTTTTTTCCTCGTTCTGAGTTCATTATGTATTTCATCATCCAGCTGTTGTACTAGGGGGCATGGCCAGTGTGCCTTCTGGATGGGACAGCTGTTCATTATGTCCTTAGTGACGTAGGTCAGGCACTGGCAGCCTGTGGGCGAGTCAGGGGAGGAGCTGGACTGTAAACTCCTGTAGCACTGGCAGTCTGTGGGCGGGTCAGAGGCGGAGCCGGACTGTAAACTCCTGTAGCACAGACAGCTCTCAGCTTGGCACATCATGACCTCTTTCTGCTGACATGACGGCGCTCGTGGTCTTGAGTTCCGCATATCACGTATCTTTCGCTTCGTGGGTAATGTGACAGGCTTTCGCAGGGTTACTTTGGGCATATTTGGCAACCGTGTGTGCACTCCTCTCATCCGAAGTCAAGGTTTTCAAGAAGGCGTTCCTGTTTGTCGGTCCTGCCAGAGGGTTGTCCACAGGCCAGTCTTTCCTCTCAGTTCTCCCTGTGTGGAGGGGGGGGGGACCCCAGAGCTAGGCAAACCTCCACACTGAAGACTGACAGTAGGGTGTGGGTGGTTTTTGTTTTTGCTTTTCTTTTATTATTGTTATACACACAACCTGTGCAGTGTGTTCATCTCACCTGCTCGATTGCTGTGTGACTTATCCTTTTGTTTTGTGTGTGTGTGTGTGTGTGTGTGTGTGTTCTACCACTCAATAACCAATAAGCTGAGTTTGAAGTCCACTAGCACTAGTCTAGACTCTCTACTTCTCCATTTCTGGGGTTTCTTCGGTTTTCTTCAGTTTCCTCACTGTAGTGGCTGGTTTTTGGGCCAGTTTCTGAAGGTTTTCAGAAGGGGTCAGTGACCCTCTGTGCCCTGCACAATTTCAAAACAATAGTCTTGTGGCGACCGACACTGTGAGAACATGCAAACTAAGCTTGGGAGATTAGCTAATGGAGAATACTGTCTTCCATCTCACAGCTGTGGAGATATCCCAATAAATCCCTGAGCTTAACTTTGAGAGAGCACAGGTCTGTTTCTTCTACCCTAAGATTTCTTGTTCGAGGTATTTAGCTGTCGTATTTCAATCCTGATGTCTAGTCTCAGAACAGCTCTACACTCTTGATACAGGGCAGAAGCTAAAGGCAGCTCTGTCCTTTTGTTGAATATATCCAGACCAGCTTGTCCAGCCTTTGTCAAATGTACAAATATCTACTTGATCTGTTGCCAAATTAATAGAGCACTAGAGGCTTTGAGTAACTTGGCGTGACCTGCGACCTCTCGTTGCCGGTGGGTTACATGATGTCTGCTTCACCCGTGTCAGTCACTTTGAATAAAATAAAACATTAGCCAATGAGGTTGAGGGCTGCATTGTCCTCATCCTGCCCCTTTCAGTAACAGAAGGGATTGTGGGATATGAAGCACAAGCCTCCCTAACCCTCTGTCCTGCTCCTCTTCTCTGTCCTCCACTGTTTCTCCTGCGAAGGCCGAACTTCAGCTGTTAGTTCTGCTAACACACTAGCCTGTCTGATCCAGTCACTGCTGTGTGAGACACCCCCCTCCTCCTCTCCATCTTTAACCTCCTCCCCCTCCCCCCCTCCTCTCCATCTTTAACCTCCTCCCCCTCCCCCCTCCTCCTCTCCATCTTTAACCTCCTCCCCCTCCCCCCTCCTCCTCTCCATCTTTAACCTCCTCCCCCCCCTCCTCTCCATCTTTAACCTCCTCCCCCTCCCCCCCTCCTCTCCATCTTTAACCTCCTCCCCCTCCCCCCCTCCTCTCCATCTTTAACCTCCTCCCCCCCTCCTCTCCATCTTTAACCTCCTCCCCCCCTCCTCTCCATCTTTAACCTCCTCCCCTCCCCCCTCCTCTCCATCTTTAACCTCCTCCCCCCCTCCTCTCCATCTTTAACCTCCTCCCCCCCTCCTCTCCATCTTTAACCTCCTCCCCTCCCCCCCTCCTCTCCATCTTTAACCTCCTCCCCCTCCCCCCCTCCTCTCCATCTTTAACCTCCTCCCCCTCCCCCCCTCCTCTCCATCTTTAACCTCCTCCCCCCCTCCTCTCCATCTTTAACCTCCTCCCCCCCCCTCTCCATCTTTAACCTCCTCCCCCCCTCCTCTCCATCTTTAACCTCCTCCCCTCCCCCCCTCCTCTCCATCTTTAACCTCCTCCCCTCCCCCCCTCCTCTCCATCTTTAACCTCCTCCCCCTCCCCCCCTCCTCTCCATCTTTAACCTCCTCCCCCTCCCCACCTCTCCTCTGTATCTGCTCTCCTCTCGTAGGCCTCCTCTCACTCTGAGTCTTCTTCCTCGCCCTCCTCTTCCTCTCTGTCCTGCGCCCTGCAGCAGTGTGCTGGGGTCTCTGCTCCTACGGAGGCGTGCGCTCCTCCCGTCTTCGACTCCGCCTCCTCTGGCTGTCTGGGTTCTCCTCCTGCGCCGGCGGTGAGTCCGCTCCACACCCGCTCCCTCGTCCCCTCGCTCCCTCGTCCCCTTGCTCCCTCCTGCACTAACCTCGGCTAATACCCTCCCTTCACTGCCCATGTGGTATTGATCACACTATTGCACTAGTTAGGGACCCTAGTCAGCTTAGAACTGGGGGGGTAAAACATGCCGTACAATACAGTAAGTGTGTGTGTGTTTGTATAATATATACCTCCTCATTCATAAGCACTTAGCTTGCACAGCTGATGAAACTTTGTGTGTGTGTGTGTGTTTGGATTGTTATTGCAGTGATGGTGTAATATCATTTTAGTTGTAAGTGCATGTGATATGTGTTGCATGTTTGCATGTCCTTGTTGTTAATGTCATGGCTGAGATGATGATGATGATGATGATGATGATGAACATGGTGCTTCTTCGTGGCTCCCACACCCATGCTCGTGGGCACCTACGCTCCATCAGCTCCATCAGTGGTGCAGGGTTTGAGCTCCACCGAGCCGTGGCCACTCTGCAGGGAGGTGGTGTGAAGTGGGGAGGGGCGTGTGGGTGCAGGAGGGGGTGACATGCCCACACTCGTACCCCCCCTCAATGAGGGGAGCGCAGGGTTGACCCAGCGCTGGAAATGAAACGCAGTCATCACTGGGTTATGAAAAGGGGGCTCCATAGATACTGCTCACACACACACACACACACACACACACACACACTGAGCTAGTAAATATTAATGACTCTTGGTCTTCACTGGCTGTAATCATGCTGCCCCCAGCCGATTCGCTTTAGTAGCGGCTCTGTTGCTGTTCAGAGTGAAGCGGATGTTTCACAGTGTGTGATTGAGCTTCCCGTTGACACTCCCTGCTGTATGTGAATCACCACGGCCCTGTTGGTAAACACACGCTGATATAGTTACAGCTGTAAATAAATGTAGTTCACATGTATTTATTTTTTTACCTTATGATGAATAGATGGGAAAGATTTTGTGAGGTAATAAAGCATTTGCCTAAAACTACACTGCTCAAAAAAATAAAGGGAACACAACACAATATAACTCCGTCAACCACACTTCTGTGAAACCAACCTGTTCAGTTAGGACGCAACACGGATTGTGAATCAATTTGACCTGCTGTTGTGCAAATGGAATAGACAACAGGTAGATGAGAGGCAATTAGCAAGACCCCCCCTATAAAGGAGTGGTTCTGCAGGTGGGGACCACAGACCACTTCTCAGTACCTATGCTTTCTGGCTGATGTTTTGGTCACTTTTGAATGTTGGTGGTCCTTTCACACTCGTGGTAGCATGAGACGGACTCTACAACCCACACAAGTGGCTCAGGTAGTGCAGCTCATCCAGGATGGCACATCAATGCGAGCTGTGGCAAGAAGGTTTGCTGTGTCTGTCAGCGTAGTGTCCAGAGGCTGGAGGCGCTACCAGGAGACAGGCCAGTACACCAGGAGACGTGGAGGAGGCCGTAGGAGGGCAACAACCCAGCAGCAGGACCGCTACCTCCACCTTTGTGCAAGAAGGAACAGGAGGAGCACTGCCAGAGCCCTGCAAAATGACCTCCAGCAGGCCACAAATGTGCATGTGTCTGCACAAACGGTTAGAAACCGACTCCATGAGGATGGTATGAGGGCCCGACGTCCACAGATGGGGGTTGTGCTCACAGCCCAACACCGTGCAGGACGCTTGGCATTTGCCAGAGAACACCAGGATTGGCAAATTCGCCACTGGCGCCTTGTGCTCTTCACAGATGAAAGCAGGTTCACACTGAGCACATGTAACAGAGTCTGGAGACGCCGTGGAGAGCGATCTGCTGCCTGCAACATCCTTCAGCATGACCGGTTTGGCAGTGGGTCAGTAATGGTGTGGGGTGGCATTTCTTTGGAGGGCCGCACAGCCCTCCATGTGCTCACCAGAGGTAGCCTGACTGCCATTAGGCACCGAGATGAGATCAGACCCCTTGTGAGACCATATGCTGGTGCGGTTGGCCCTGGGTTCCTCCTAATGCAGGACAATGCTAGACCTCATGTGGCTGGAGTGTCAGCAGTTCCTGCAAGATTGAAGCTATGGACTGGCCCGCCCGTTCCCCAGACCTGAATCCGATTGAGCACATCTGGGACATCATGTCTCGCTCCATCCACCAACGTCAAGTTGCACCACAGACTGTCCAGGAGTTGGCGGATGCTTTAGTCCAGGTCTGGGAGGAGATCCCTCAGGAGACCATCCGCCACCTCATCAGGAGCATGCCCAGGCGTTGTACGGAGGTCATACAGGCACGTGGAGGCCACACACAATACTGAGCCTCATTTTGACTTGTTTTAAGGACATTACATCAAAGTTGGATTAGCCTGTAGTGTGTTTTTCCACTTTAATTTTGTGTGTGGCTCCAAATCCAGGCCTCCATTGGTTAATAAATTTGATTTCCATTTTTGTGTGATTTTTGTTGTCAGCACATTCAACTTTGTACAGAACAAAGTATTCAATGAGAATATTTCATTCATTCAAATCTAGGATGTGTTATTTGAGTGTTCCCTTTATTTTTTTGAGCAGTGTAGTACTGGTGTCCCCTGTGCTTCCTGGTGAAGGGCGTGTCCTCTGGACTCCTCCCTCGGCCACGCCCACACGCCCTGACCTGCAACAGTTAGGACAGGCGCACTAGTCACCCCACCACATTCCCTCACTTCCTGACTCACGGAAGTCTTCGTCTGGCTTTGTGTGCACGTCTGTGTGTTTGGTTTGTTCACGTCTCCGTGTGTTTCACAATCACAGTGAATTCTCACACCTGTGAGGGGCTGTGTTGCTACAGGGAAGATTTCACCCTAGCGAGCAGATCCCCGTGTCACTGGAGTGTAGATCGGGATTACTGCGTCTGGCACGACAGCCTGCAGCGTTGTGGAGGGTTTTGGTGTTTAAGAAGCCTCAATTGCACTCATAAAACTGTCAGTGATGGTAATTCCTGACTGGAGTTTAGCATGTCTTTGTCTCTCTCTTTCCCACTTCTCTATAACCCCCGTTCTCTCTCTCTCTCTCTCCCTCCCTCCCTCCCTCCGGCTTCCTCTTCTGTATCACCACTATAAAACATGAGGCCAGTCAGGAAGTAGTGGGGCATTTTGGCCTGCTTTCTGTCTCACTGCAGTCTGTCTCACTGCAGTCTGTCTCACTGCAGTCTGTCTCTGCTGTCCGTCTCACTGCTGTCCGTCTCACTGCTGTCCGTCTCACTGCAGTCTGTCTCACTGCAGTCTGTCTCTGCTGTCCGTCTCACTGCAGTCCGTGTCTCTGCTGTCCGTCTCACTGCAGTCCGTGTCTCTGCTGTCCGTCTCACTGCAGTCCGTGTCTCTGCTGTCCGTCTCACTGCAGTCCGTGTCTCTGCTGTCCGTCTCACTGCTGTCCGTGTCTCTGCTGTCCGTGTCTCTGCTGTCCGTCTCACTGCAGTCCGTGTCTCTGCAGTCTGTGTCTCTGCTGTCCATCTCACTGCAGTCTGTGTCTCTGCTGTCCGTCTCACTGCAGTCTGTGTCTCTGCTGTCCGTCTCACTGCAGTCTGTGTCTCTGCTGTCCGTCTCACTGCAATCTCTCTCTGCTGTCCGTCTCTCTGCTGTCCGTCTCTCTGCTGTCCGTCTCTCTGCAGTCCGTCTCTCTGCAGTCCGTCTCTCTGCAGTCCGTCTCTCTGCAGTCCGTCTCTCTGCAGTCCGTCTCACTGCAGTCTGTCTCTCTGCTGTTCGTCTCACTGCAGTCTGTCTCTCTGCTGTTCGTCTCACTGCAGTCTGTCTCTCTGCTGTCCGTCTCACTGCAGTCTGTCTCTCTGCTGTCCGTCTCACTGCAGTCTCACTTCCCTACATGTTCTGCTGTGCTGCTTCTCTCCGTAGAGCCAGACTGCTGGCGACGAGGCCGGCGAGGGTGAATATGTCAATCTGTATTCATCCAGCCAATCAAATGGAGACCCGCCACTCCCTAATGGTGTAAGTAGGAGGAGCCACGTCTGGTGAAGTGAGGCAAGGGCCCTCTCCCCGCCCCCTACCCCTTCTGTTCTGGTGTCTCCACTGCTGCTCTTGTGGTGTTCTTCTGCACACTGAAGAGTCAGACGTGTTTGTGGTTTGTTGTACAGCAGAGCTTCACATCACCGGGTCCTGTGGAGTCATTTATCTATTAATGACATTTCTGACATGTTCCTCCCAGAGGCTGCTGGGCTGAGGCTGTGTGGAGGCTAAAACTGAACAGATCGGTCAGGTTGTACCATTCTGAACATGTAGGCCTAAAGGGGTTTGGGGGGGTGGGGGCGGGGGTGTTGCGGTTTGCTGTTAATTACGTGCCACAAAACAGTTTGAGTTACTTCTGCTTCGGTTCATGAAATGTACCCCAAACACACTGAGCTGGAATGTTCTGGAATGATGTTCTGCTGGAGACACTGACACAATGTCCCAGCCTTCCCAGAGTGCTCAGGGATGCCACAGCCTATGAGGAAGTGCTGAGCCTTGATCTGGATGGTTTTGTACACGGGCTGGTCCTGGGGATATCAGGATGCTTCTCTGGTTCCACCCACGATTCTGTCGCTCTCACGACCTGTTCCTCACGCTGATGAGAGGAATCTCACATCTCCATGTCTAATTGCTTGAGCTGTGGTGCGGTGTTTGTGAGGCTGTCGTGTTGGTGAGGCTGTCGTGTTGGTGAGGCTGTCGTGTTGGTGAGGCTGTCGTGTTGGTGAGGCTGTCGTGTTGGTGAGGCTGTCGTGTTGGTGAGGCTGTCGTGTTGGTGAGGCTGTCGTGTTGGTGAGGCTGTCGTGTTGGTGAGGCTGTCGTGTTGGTGAGGCTGTCGTGTTGGTGAGGCTGTCGTGTTGGTGAGGCTGTCGTGTTGGTGAGGCTGTCGTGTTGGTGAGGCTGTCGTGTTTATGGTACGGTGTTGGTGAGGCTGTCGTGTTTATGGTACGGTGTTGGTGAGGCTGTCGTGTTTATGGTACAGTGTTGGTGAGGCTGTCGTGTTTGTAGTGTGGTGTTAAAGTCTCTGTGTGGTTGGCAGGATCCCAGCTGCGGAGCAGAAGACGCACTTCAGGACACGACCTTGGACCATGGCAAAGGGCAGGAGGACTCGGACAGGTACACTACCACACCACTGCCCCCCCTCTGCCTAGTGGTCCTTTTTTTTTTTTTTTTACCATTGACACAGTTTCATGCTAGCCATGTAATATACAATATCATTCAGAAAACTAGACCATAAGAGAATTTGAGAATGAATATGTGGATTAGCAGAAGGCTGTTTGTGTGCTGTGACACCCCTGATGTGCTCATGCGTGTCTGTCCCTCCCCCAGCTGGAGACAGCAGAATGGTGTGGACATTGGCCTGAGCTCCCAGGAGCTTAAAGAACTCTCGCTGGTCGATCACGAGGACATCATGGCTCACATCACACTAAAACAAGAGGTATCAGCGTTTGTCCGTCCCCATCTGGAGAGCAGATGGCGTTGTGGACTTGGGGACACCTGTCCTACTGCAGGAGGCATCATTTGGTAGGCCGTGACCTACCAAGGAATATCCACGGTAGTGTTTTGTGTGAGCTGGGTTGAACCTGCCTCAGCAGCGCCCCCTCTCTGCGTTGCTGCGGCGAGAGGTCCTAGAAGCGCTGGGTGAGAGTGCGGAGTGAGACACCGTGGGCGGGCAGGGTACTACCTGAACCTCCAGCCCCCTGAGACTCCACCGTGGGTGGGCAGGGTACTACCTGAACCTCCAGCCCCCTGAGACTCCACCGTGGGTGGGCAGGGTACTACCTGAACCTCCAGCCCCCTGAGACTCCACCGTGGGTGGGCAGGGTACTATCTGAACCTCCAGCCCCCTGAGACTCCACCGTGGGCGGGCAGGGTACTACCTGAACCTCCAGCCCCCTGAGACTCCACCGTGGGTGGGCAGGGTACTACCTGAACCTCCAGCCCCCTGCGGTGAACAGAGCAGTCCACAGAGCTACGTGTAGGGTTTAGCGGCTTATGTGTAGTGGATGATTCAGTGTTCTCATTTAAAATAACTCCACGCTTTCCGTTTTTAAACCTTTCTCTTCCTCTGTGTGGATTTCTGTATTTGAATCTCTCACTCTCTCTCTCACTCTCTCTCTCACTCTCTCTCTCACTCTCTCTCTTTCTCTCTCTCTCTCTCTCTCTCTCTCTCTCTCTCTCTCTCTCCTCCCTCCAACAGCACGATGATGGACCTGATGTCCGTGCGGGATCAGGGGATATTTTATTAGTTCATGCCACCGAAACGGAACGCAAAGGTGCAGTAGGGTTAATCTAAGCTGTGTGTGTGGGTGGGTGTGTGTGGGTGGGTGGGTGGATTGGGGAGGGGGGGGGGGGGGGGACCATAAAGGGGGCCAGACGGGTGAATGGTTTTCTTCTAATTCTTCTAATCAGTGGAATTTCACCTGGACTAAGATAAATAAATAAAATGAAAAGTGTGTAACAAAGAGTTAACAGTAGTTTTTGACACTACTGAATTAGGCAGGCATCTGAAAACTAGCCACCTGCTAAGCTATGGCTGTCCAGACAGAGCAGTGAATGGCATGTGGGTGTGAGCAGCGGGGCTTTGGTTTGTTTTTGTTGTAGGTGGTGGTTTTGTTGTGCTAATTCTGTGTTTTCTTTGGCAGATCTTGTTCTATACTGTGAAGCTTTCCTAACGACATACAGGACGTTTCTAACCCCAGAGGACCTCATTAAGAAGCTGCACTATAGATATCCTTTCTGAGCTGAACACAGGGCCCTGTGTTGTAGAACACAACCGCATTTCCATACTAGAGGGATTTACACAAGAGACAACGCACATGGTGATGACCCGTTTAGCAGTCCCGTAAAATCAGTTACTAAGTCAACATTTTATGATCTTAAGAACATCAAGATCAAAGCGTATCCACGTCTAGAGAAGCGCCTGTGTGTTTTTGGCTCTAGCAGAGTTGCCTCCGTAATGGCCTTTTAACAAGACTCCCAAAAAAGACAAACGCTGCTGCTCGAGTTGTCACTAAGAGAACACGTCCCCCTGTTCATGTACAGACACCAACTACCAGCATACTACAGATTTTACTTCATGGTGTTATGACTTGTTTATCAGTCGTTTAGTGGTGTAGGTCCAGAGTATCTAATGTCAGTCCTGCACGGGGTAAAGACTAAGATCAGCAGGAACCAGTCAGTCCTGCACGGGGTAAAGACTAAGATCAGCAGGAACCAGTCAGTCCTGCACGGGGTAAAGACTAAGATCAGCAGGAACCAGTCAGTCCTGTGAGGGGTAAAGACTAAGATCAGCAGGAACCAGTCAGTCCTGTGAGGGGTAAAGATTAAGATCAGCAGGAACCAGTCAGTCCTGTGAGGGGTAAAGATTAAGATCAGCAGGAACCAGTCAGTCCTGCACGGGGTAAAGACTAAGATCAGCAGGAACCAGTCAGTCCTGTGAGGGGTAAAGACTAAGATCAGCAGGAACCAGTCAGTCCTGTGAGGGGTAAAGATTAAGATCAGCAGGAACCAGTCAGTCCTGTGAGGGGTAAAGATTAAGATCAGCAGGAACCAGTCAGTCCTGTGAGGGGTAAAGACTAAGATCAGCAGGAACCAGTCAGTCCTGTGAGGGGTAAAGATTAAGATCAGCAGGAACCAGTCAGTCCTGTGAGGGGTAAAGATTAAGATCAGCAGGAACCAGTCAGTCCTGTGAGGGGTAAAGACTAAGATCAGCAGGAACCAGTCAGTCCTGCACGGGGTAAAGACTAAGATCAGCAGGAACCAGTCAGTCCTGTGAGGGGTAAAGATTAAGATCAGCAGGAACCAGTCAGTCCTGTGAGGGGTAAAGATTAAGATCAGCAGGAACCAGTCAGTCCTGTGAGGGGTAAAGATTAAGATCAGCAGGAACCAGTCAGTCCTGTGAGGGGTAAAGATTAAGATCAGCAGGAACCAGTCAGTCCTGTGAGGGGTAAAGACTAAGATCAGCAGGAACCAGTCAGTCCTGCACGGGGTAAAGACTAAGATCAGCAGGAACCAGTCAGTCCTGTGAGGGGTAAAGATTAAGATCAGCAGGAACCAGTCAGTCCTGTGAGGGGTAAAGATTAAGATCAGCAGGAACCAGTCAGTCCTGTGAGGGGTAAAGACTAAGATCAGCAGGAACCAGTCAGTCCTGTGAGGGGTAAAGATTAAGATCAGCAGGAACCAGTCAGTCCTGTGAGGGGTAAAGATTAAGATCAGCAGGAACCAGTCAGTCCTGTGAGGGGTAAAGACTAAGATCAGCAGGAACCAGTCAGTCCTGTGAGGGGTAAAGACTAAGATCAGCAGGAACCAGTCAGTCCTGTGAGGGGTAAAGATTAAGATCAGCAGGAACCAGTCAGTCCTGTGAGGGGTAAAGACTAAGATCAGCAGGAACCAGTCAGTCCTGTGAGGGGTAAAGACTAAGATCAGCAGGAACCAGTCAGTCCTGTGAGGGGTAAAGATTAAGATCAGCAGGAACCAGTCAGTCCTGTGAGGGGTAAAGATTAAGATCAGCAGGAACCAGTCAGTCCTGTGAGGGGTAAAGACTAAGATCAGCAGGAACCAGTCAGTCCTGTGAGGGGTAAAGATTAAGATCAGCAGGAACCAGTCAGTCCTGTGAGGGGTAAAGACTAAGATCAGCAGGAACCAGTCAGTCCTGTGAGGGGTAAAGATTAAGATCAGCAGGAACCAGTCAGTCCTGTGAGGGGTAAAGATTAAGATCAGCAGGAACCAGTCAGTCCTGTGAGGGGTAAAGATTAAGCATGGAGAGGCAGCGTTTACTGCAGATCCCATTTCTAAATGGAAGCAGCTGTTTGAGATGTTTGAGCTCTAACACTAGATGTTTTTAAACCAAGGTTACAGTTTAGATATAATTTCAGTTCCTGTGGCACTGCACTTTTAACTTTTAAGCACCAGTTTTTTTTCTTTCTTTAAATCGTTTCTAATTTGTTCATTTTAATATTATTCAAATGTCTTAATATCTCAAAGACATGCATCTGATCACCACCATGGCTTCTGGTTGTTTGTTGATCACCTTCGGCTTATTCTGTAATGGCTGGCTGCCTGTGACTGGTGTTAAAACCAAGCGCAAAGTGATTTTTAAATTTTTGAACGACGGAGGGTAAACGCACGCACAAATCTGAGTTTTCTTTAACCCCTCGGCACGTTTACTAGGTTCTCTCAGAGCATCGACTCCGGTAAGAAGCGAGTGAGCAAGAACACGTTCTTTGTGCTCGTGCGTGTTGTGGATGAGCTCTGGTGAGTGATGCTCCTGCTGTACGTGACATCACACGTTCCCCATTATGACACGATATGTTGTTGTGTAGTGATGCTCCTGCTGTACGTGACATCACACGTTCCCCATTATGACACGATATGTTGTTGTGTAGTGATGCTCCTACTGTACGTGACATCACACGTTCCCCATATGACACGATATGTTGTTGTGTAGTGGTGCTCCTGCTGTACGTTACATCACACGTTCCCCATTATGACACGATATGTTGTTGTGTAGTGATGCTCCTGCTGTACGTTACATCACACGTTCCCCATTATGACACGATATGTTGTTGCGTAGGGATGCTCCTGCTGTACGTGACATCACACGTTCCCCATTATGACACGATATGTTGTTGTGTAGTGATGCTCCTGCTGTACGTGACATCACACGTTCCCCATTATGACACGATATGTTGTTGTGTAGTGATGCTCCTGCTGTACGTGACATCACACGTTCCCCATTATGACACAATATGTTGTTGTGTAGTGATGCTCCTGCTGTACGTGACATCACACGTTCCCCATTATGACACGATATGTTGTTTTGTAGTGATGCTCCTGCTGTACGTGACATCACACGTTCCCCATTATGACACGATATGTTGTTGTGTAGTGATGCTCCTGCTGTACGTGACATCACACGTTCCCCATTATGACACGATATGTTGTTGTGTAGTGATGCTCCTGCTGTACGTGACATCACACGTTCCCCATTATGACACGATATGTTGTTGTGTAGTGATGCTCCTGCTGTACGTGACATCACACGTTCCCCATTATGACACGATATGTTGTTTTGTAGTGATGCTCCTGCTGTACGTTACATCACACGTTCCCCATTATGACACGATATGTTGTTGTGTAGTGATGCTCCTGCTGTACGTGACATCACACGTTCCCCATTATGACACGATATGTTGTTGTGTAGTGATGCTCCTGCTGTACGTGACATCACACGTTCCCCATTATGACACGATATGTTGTTGTGTAGTGATGCTCCTGCTGTACGTGACATCACACGTTCCCCATTATGACACGATATGTTGTTGCGTAGTGATGCTCCTGCTGTACGTGACATCACACGTTCCCCATTATGACACGATATGTTGTTGTAGTTCTGTTTTTGATGGTTTCTATTCTGTGGCCAGCTTGGTGGAGCTGACGGAGGACATTCTGAAGCAGCTGATGGAGCTGGTCTTCAGTCTGGTGTCTCAGGGGGAGCTCAGTCTGGCCCGCGTCCTCCGTAAGAACATTCTGCACAAGGTGGAGCAGAAGAAACTTCTGAGTTACACAAACTCCCTGAAGACGCTGGCGGCCCGAGGCGTAGCTGCCAGGTATGTCCTCACCCCCAGGAGCTCCCGGCCCCTCCCTGAACAAAGGCTGCACTGGGCTTCCTGCTGGGTTGGGAGAGGGTTGACGTCAGCATAACATGATGTTTGGACGGGTTTGGGATGGTCCAACGTATGGATGAGTTTGGGATGACGCTCTGCCTGTGGTTTTGGTCTTCTACAGGCCAGGCACGCTTCATGACTTCCGTAGTCATGAGATTGCAGACCAGCTGACGCTTCTAGATGCAGAGCTGTTCTACAAGATAGAGGTAAAACTCCTCCAGTGGTTTCACACAGATATTACAAATATCCAACCTCCGTTTAAATGCTAATGTAGCTTCAACTCTTATTTTAAGTCATGTTAACAAACAGAATCAAACTTAAGCTTGGTTCTTTTCCTTAAACGTCTCAAAGTTTTCCATAAAGTTCTTTTCCTCAAAGTTATCTGACATTAAAGTGCGTGTGTGCGTGTGCAGATCCCGGAGGTCCTTCTCTGGGCAAAGGAACAGAATGAGGAGAAGAGCCCCAATCTCACCCAGTTCACAGAGCACTTTAACAACATGTCTTACTGGTAAGATGGAGTACTTTTTTGATATCTGTCTGAAGTTCAGGTGCACGATAATGAGTCTAAATGTCCATGTATGATCACGAAGACTCTCAAAGAAGGATCTTTGGTCTTCATGGGTGACTGAGTGGTTCACTGAGAATCTTTCCTCCCAAGGGTACGCTCCATCATCATACTGCAAGAGAAAGCTCAGGACCGGGAGAAACTGCTCCTCAAGTTCATCAAGATCATGAAGGTAAAGATTCAACATGCTCAGCCAAAGCTTGCCTCTGCTGACTTGGTGTGCCATGCCACAGCTGACCCCTCCCCTCCCCTCCTCTCCTCTCCTCTCCCCTCCCCTCCCCTCCCCTCCTCTCCCCTCCCCTCCCCTCCCCTCCCCTCCCCTCCTCTACCCTCCCCTCCTCTCCCCTCCCCTCCTCTCCCCTCCCCTCCTCTCCCCTCCCCTCCCCTCCTCTTCCCTACCCTCCTCTTCCCTCCCCTCCCCTCCCCTCCCCTCCTCTCCCCTCCTCTACCCTCCCCTCCTCTCCCCTCCCCTCCTCTCCCCTCCCCTCCCCTCCCCTCCCCTCCCCTCCTCTACCCTCCTCTCCCCTCCCCTCCCCTCCCCTCCTCTCCCCTCCCCTCCTCTCCCCTCCCCTCCCCTCCCCTCCCCTCCTCTACCCTACCCTCCTCTTCCCTCCCCTCCCCTCCCCTCCTCTCCCCTCCTCTCCTCTCCTCTCCCCTCCCCTCCTCTACCCTCCCCTCCTCTCCTCTCCTCTCCCCTCCCCTCCTCTACCCTCCCCTCCTCTCCTCTCCCCTCCCCTCCCCTCCCCTCTATCCACAGCACTTAAGAAAACTCAACAACTTCAACTCCTACTTGGCAATACTGTCTGCGCTGGACTCTGCACCCATTCGGAGGCTGGAATGGCAGAAACAAACCTCAGAGGTTGGCTGGCATCACACGGATCTGCGCTGCTTGTTCTAGAAAACAGCTCTGCATTGTTTGACTCTGTGTGTGTGTGTGTGTGTGTGTGTGTGTGTGTGTGTGTGTGTGTGTGTGTGTGTGTGTGTGTCCTCTCTCAGGGTCTTGAGGAGTACTGCACTTTAATCGACAGCTCCTCCTCGTTCCGAGCGTACCGTGCAGCTCTGTCGGAAGTGGAGGCTCCCTGCATCCCATACCTGTATGCACCACCTCGCCCCGCCCACACCTCCTTCAAAAGCACCTTGTGTTGAGGTGCACACGTTTGCATTCAGCACTAAATGCTTCATGTTTCCTCTCTTACTCCATGTTCCCTCCCCTGGCCATGTACAGAGGTCTCATCCTCCAGGACTTGACCTTCGTTCACCTCGGGAACCCCGACTTTATTGATGGGAAGGTGAACTTCTCCAAACGCTGGCAGCAGTTCAACATCCTGGACAGCATGAGACGTTTCCAGCAAGTGTGAGTGTCCCGGCCGAGGACGCGGCCATGAGGACCACGTCCTCTTGACTCGTGCCAAAGGACATGGGCAAAATCAACCAGCAGAGTAGAATAGACCTGACCGACATTTACAGGCTCCTGATCAGCTCTTCGTTCTCCTACATATTGGTTTGTTGATCGTGGCCCATATAAAGGAAACTCAGATGAATCTTTAGGATAAGTGACTACAACCTGTATGTGAATATGTCCGATCTTCACCCTTCCCTGTTCCATTCTGAATCGGTGGGTTTTCTCCTTATAGGCATTACGACCTCAAACACAACGATGACATCGTCTCCTTCTTCAACGACTTCAGCGACCATCTGGCTGAGGAGGCGCTGTGGGAGCTCTCTCTGAAGATCAAGCCACGCAACATCACGCGACGCAGAACAGAGCGAGAGGAGAGGACGTAGAACCTCCGCCCGCCCCAAACACGCCATCGCAGACACGGGCGACAGCAACTAAATAACGAAAAGCAATTAGAAGTGATTGTGAAGGCAGCTACTAGGCCGGAGGGGCGTGCACTGCGTTTCTACAGCAGTTTACAGGACCCATTTGGGTGTGGGGGGGATTTTTAAGGTATCGGAATTGCACTGCATCTAGACCTGTGTAAATACGCCAGAGCCACAGCTCTAGGAGACGCCCCTCTGGGTCAGATGTTTAACGAGATTCATGTTGGACGTTGTAATGTGGAACTTGAGCTGATAAGCCCCTGCCTTTTGGATAACTTAGTGTTGCAGTTTAGGGCCAGCACTGTGGGGCGATGCAGGCCGGACACACTGCGACTCAACAGTGCCCTCTGCCTGTGACATGGTGCCATCACTCCTGTGCAGACCAAGGGCTTGAGATGGTGAACTTGTGGGTGGGAATGTTTTTTTTTTGGGGGGGGGTTGCTAGTTTGTTGTTGTTTGTTTTTTTTATGAGAAAAAGATGCACATAAGACTGTTTACTGAGGATTTTGGATGAAGTGATGTATGTATTTGCAATCCTGATTTTAACAGCTTTCACCGTTTGGCACTGGGTCTTGGTATCTAAGGTCAGTCTCTGTTTATGGCACATGGCCAACATGCTGTGGGGAACCAAGCTTTGCACTTTACTGGGCATCAGACACCTTACGTTGCTGCTGTCGCCCCACTGAAATAACAGGACTCCTCAAACAGGCTAACGTGGAGTTAGCCAAACCTGCCGCTCCAGCCCCACACCCCTCCCACACTTGTCCCGCCAGTGTCCTCTGCTACGATACGCTCTGGACGTGTCCTGCTGCGATACGCTCTGGACGTGTCCTGCTGCGATACGCTCTGGACGTGTCCTGCTGCGATACGCTCTGGACCTGTCCTCTGTTACGATACACTCTGCTACGATACGCTCTGGGCGTGTCCTCTGCTACGATACGCTCTGGACGTGTCTTGATGCGATACGCTCTGGACGTGTCCTTTGTTACGATACACTCTGCTACAATACACTCTGGGCGTGTCCTTTGTTACGATGTGTTCTGGACGTGTCCTCTGCTTACGATACGCTCTGGACGTGTCCTCTGTTACGATACACTGCTACAATACGCTCTGGGCGTGTCCTTTGTTACGATGTGTTCTGGACGTGTCCTCTGCTACGATGCGCTCTGGACGTGTCCTCGCTAATATTTGGTTGTGTCTTGCTGTCCATTCTACATGATGTCTAGAAACGAAAGCCACACTTTTAACAGCCCAAGTCTTCCAGCTATATTTATTAAAACTGTTGCTACATTTTTCAGGGAAATATATTAGTGAGTCTTGTGAATTGTGTAGTTATGTGCAGTACACTCATACTTCTGGTGAGTAGTGTAGCTACATTTTCATGTTTGTGGTTTATTTTTAAAAAAGTGTGGCATCTAGACTTCTACAAATGAAAGTCAAACAGGACCAGGAAGTATTGGTGAAGACCGGGCCAGAGAAGCACACGTGTAACTGTTCGGGCGTACCCTCAGAGCCCGATACCTAGTGCCTAAAGCTGTTCAAATGGTGGGGTTGTCATTTCGCTTTGGATAATGCATTTTTTGTGTGTGTGCGTGTGTTTGTTTTTTTGTCTTTTGTTTGATTGTTTTTAGGATTTTACACAGACACTTTTGAAGAAGGTCACTCTGTCTCTGCGGTATGAAGCTCTGAAATGTGCACTTAGTCGTTTTTCTTGAACAAAAAGAAAGGCTGGGATGGGTGTTGAGTCCAGCTCTGCCACACAGGAAGAGAGGCGTGGAACCTCTGTCATTAATAGCACTGACGGCTAGATCAAAAACCAGTCAGCAATCGGTACAGCTGATGGTTCAGGTCTCAGCATTACACCAACGACTAAAGCAGTGGTAGCTAAACCAAAATTGCTTGACGATAGTAGCCAGTGGTTATTTACGTAATGTTAACTGGTGACAGTTTCATCTTACTTATTTTTAGTAGTCAACTAGTTTGCCAAAATCCATAAGACAGGTACTTCTGCCATACTGTGTGCTAGGAAACACTGAGTCTGTAATTTGAGACTTCAAAAAAGCAAAAAAAACATGACTCGTCCAAATGGAAGCAAAGGAAAAATACGAACGTTTGGACTTTGTACTGAAATAAAATGAAAGATATCTGTGCACATCCATTTGAACCCTGCTTTAAAAAAGATGCTTATTGACACTTTTTTTAAAGCTACATTTTATTGTTTTTAATGTATTGCCCCTTTTTAAAGGTGTGGCCTTAAAGCCTCTCTGGTAAAGGACCCAGAGTGCTTCCTTAGTAGGTGAGGCACAGATGTGCCCTGGGTTAAGTGTGCGGTTCAGTGTTGGCACCGGCCTTTAACAAAAACTGGTCATGCTATTCCACTGGACAAGCTTACAGAATTTCAACGGTGGTAACTGTAGCCATACAATAATAGTATTGTGATATAATAGTACTGACGTTATTGTTCTGTGATTGTGGCAAACTCTTCAAGAAGAGTGAAGGTTGTTTTTTTTCCCCACTAAGAGTGGGGGGGGTTTTTTGTTTGTTTTTTAAAGCACAGAAGAGTAAGTGATGTTTGCCTCTGCTTAGGAATTGTAGATAAACAGTTGGAGGAACTGTTACTGAATAAAAAGCTTGAAGAGGAACTTGCGCCTCTTGATTTGTTCAGACAAGTAACGTGATGAATCCATTTTTAGGCCACATTACTGTCAACGCGGCTTTTATTTTATAAAAAAAAATTACCTCAGGTTCACCCACCAAGTAAACGACACTAAGAACACATTTCACAAAGCACATTTTGACGGTTTTCTTTGTAGTGAGGAAACTTTTATACTTCTTTGGAAAATACGTTTGTATTCACTGAACGCCTCTCGCTCTTCTCGGAAATACCATCTTCAGACTAGTGGTCTGCACGCCCCGCCCTCTTCCCCGTGCGCACTCACTGGTGCGACATGAGCGCGGAGACTTTTATTTTGAAATGACTTTTTTTTAAACTGCCATTTTAAATTTTTCCTCGTTTATATTGCACCGTCTTCCGCAGTACGAGTCTTCGTTTACAAACATTTTTTACATTTCTCGTTTATCAGAAATCAATCAAAGATGAATGTGATCGATCATGTGCGGGACATGGCGGCGGCGGGACTCCACTCTAATGTTCGGGTCCTCAGCAGTTTGCTCTTGACCATGAGCACCAACAACCCGTAAGCGTCTACTCGCCTTACCGACGTACAACCTCCGCCCGCAGTCGGTTGTTGTCTTTACGGGGGGGGACATTCAATACCAACCCCTAGTCTGTGGCACACAGGGTGTATTTTAGACCATGCGTATATTTAAAACGTTATTATTCCAGCTGAGTTGGGTTAGTCGTCTTCTTCCCCCCATCCTGTCCACCAGCTAGTCTTTAACTCCAGCAGGACGCCGTCCTGCGTTGACCGACGTGTCCGTGGTTCGGCTGACGTTTGGCCGTCTTGTCTGGTCTGCACGGTTGTGTGTCCCCGCAGGGAGCTCTTCTCTCCGGCGCAGAAGTACCAGCTCCTGGTGCACCACGCCGATGCCATCTTCCACGACAAGGAGTACAGGAACGCAGCCTGCAAGTACAACATGGCGCTGCAGCAAAAGAAGGTGCTCAGCAAAACTTCCAAAGTTCGTCCGTCCAGCACCGGCGGGACGTCTTCGGTACAAGCCCAGGTGAAGCGGCCCGTTCCGCCAAGGGCGTTTATAACACGACGTGGCCCGGTGTATCCAATACATTGAATACTGTACACTTTGTACTTTCATTATGTATACATTCACGCATGCATACATAAATATGCGTGTTTATTCCCCCCACCCACACACACAGAATTTGCCCTCAGAAATTGAAGTGAAGTACAAGATTGCGGAGTGTTACACTATTCTGAAGTTGGACAAAGATGCGATCTCCGTGCTGGACGGGATTCCCTCCAGACAGAGGACTCCAAAAGTATTTTCCTTTTCTCTGTGGCTACCGTAATGTTTTCCTGCTAACCAAATATCACGTATATTAGCGTACAGATCTCATTTTTGTTCATGGTTTGTGAAACTCATGTCTAATTGTGTGTTTGTTCCAAACACACCAGATCAACATGATGCTGGCAAATCTGTACAGAAAGGCAGGACAGGAGAGATCAGCAGTCACCAGCTACAAAGAGGTCCTGAGGCAGTGTCCCCTGGCCCTCGATGCCATCATCGGTAGGTGAAAGTAAAGCCCTTGTGGGCCTTCGAGTGGTTCAAACGCCACTGCCGGAGAGGTGGAAGTCTCTCACAAGCCCCTTCCTCCCGACTCCTGCAAGTCCAGTTGGGAGTGTGGCGGTGCGGTGAGCTGTGTGTGTGGTGGCTTGCAGGTCTGCTGTCTCTGTCGGTGAAGGGAGCTGAGGTGGCGTCCATGACCATGGACGTCATTCAGACCATCCCCAACCTGGACTGGCTTTCTGTTTGGATTAAAGCATATGCCTTCATCCATGGGGGAGACAACCACAGGGCCATCAATACTATCTGGTGAGGAGCAGAGGGGGGAGGGGCCCTGATCATGGTCCTGATTGTCCTGTTGATTTTTTATGTTAAAGTTCTTTTGCTAAGATCCAGGTGAGTTCAGGTTGGTGATGTTTTGTTCGATGTTTTATCTGCAATGTTGTCTGTTACCCTGTGGCTATTTTTGAATGTGCTGAGCCATTTCGCGTGCATGTAGAGAACTCGACAGTGCACCTCCTAATGGCAGCTGGTTCGTCTTGTGCAGCTCTCTGGAGAAGAAGTCTCTCCTCAGGGATAACGTGGACCTGTTGGTGAGCTTAGCGGACGTTTACTTCAGAGCTGGAGAATCGAAGAACGCCATCCTCAAGTTTGAGCAGGCGCAGATGCTGGACCCTTATCTGATCAAAGGTGCGGACGCCAACGCGCTCGTTTCTCCGTACAGGTCGCTCTTCCTGGATGTTGTTTGGGTGCCGAGTTCCTCTGTGTTTGGGTGATGAGTGAATATGGTCTCACGCACCCTGACTGAGGCGCTGCTTCTTCACGCTGCTCTGTAGGTATGGATGTGTACGGCTACCTTATGGCACGCGAGGGGCATCTTGAGGACGTGGAGGTTCTAGGGGGTCGTCTGTTCAACATCTCAGACCAACATGCCGAGCCGTGGGTCATATCCGGGTGAGCACCAGTCGGGCCTCTCCTGACACACACCTGCACCTGTCTCCTGTAGATTTGAACGTGCTCTAGACTCCCGATGGCCGACCTGTGATGTTTTCTCATCAGCGTACGGTCAGGCCCTGTTGTTGGAATGGCATTAGCAAGGGAAGCACGCCAGTGTGCGCAGATGGGTGGGTGGGACCTTAAGGCAGGAACTGTGGAGTCTATACGGTTGACTGACACGTCTGGACAGCCAACCACAGCAGACTCGTCCTCTAACCTCGCCCCCTCTTTCGTTCTTCAGATGCCACAGTTTCTACAGTAAGCGCTACTCGCGTGCGCTATACCTGGGGGCGAAGGCCATCCAGCTGAACAGCAACAGCGTGCAGGCGCTCCTCCTGAAGGGGGCAGCGTTGCGTAACATGGGTCGTGTGCAGGAGGCCATCATTCACTTCAGAGAGGCCATGAGACTGGCGCCCTGCCGCCTGGACTGCTACGAAGGTGAGGGGTCGTGGGTCACACCTGTACGGTAGGGAATGAAGAAAGGTCAGGAGGTCACTTCCCCCTCGAGACTTTGAGCAACGCTGGAGATCTTCAGCGGTTTACCATGTAGATCAGATCTTGGTTTTGTCTGAATGTTTCAGCGTAATCCTCAAGGATCTGCGACAGCTGTGTTTGGCTGCTGCGTCTCCTCTGTTGCAGGAGTCGGGACTGCACACCTGTATCCACTCTCTCTGTGTCCGTACCGTAGGGCTGATTGATTGTTACTTGGCGTCCAACGGCATCCGTGAAGCGATGGGTATGGCCAACAACATTTATAAGACCCTTGGTGCCAACGCACAGACTCTGACCATCCTGGCCACCGTATGTCTGGAGGACCCCATGACACAGGAGAAGGCCAAGACGCTTCTGGATAAGGCCCTGGCCCAACGCCCAGACTACATCAGAGCCGTGGTGAAGAAAGCAGAACTTCTTAGTACGTGGCCTGTTTGTTCGCAGATAAGTCCTGCGCTGAGTATGTCGCATTTATTTCTGTCGGTGCTCCAGTCGTATGTACCGGGACTGTGTGTTTTGTACTGTTCTTTAGGTCGAGAACAGAAATATGAAGAGGGCATAGCACTCCTGCGAAGTACACTGGCCAATCAGAGTGACTGCATGCTGCACAGAATGCTGGGAGATTTTCTAGTGGCCGTTAACGATTATCAGGAGGCCATGGACCAGTATAGCATAGCACTCAGGTACCGGTTACTTCTTGGGCAACCTCTTCCTTGGTGTGACCTTTAGCTCCCGGGCTAGCTGTCCACCGAGGACGCCAAACACAGCTTGCCTTTCTGTTGTTTCCATTGGATGATTGATATTCTTACGGTTGCTACATTATGGCATAAGTGGTATAACTAGCTCGCCCGCCTCACAACAAGGTCGTTTACGCCTTGCAGACACTCATTTAGGATTCGTGCATGAGCGGGGATCCATTGCTTTTCCTGAACCAGTGTGCCATTAACCCATGCGGATTCCTCCTCAGCCTGGACCCCAACGACCAGAAGTCTCTGGAGGGCATGCAGAAGATGGAGAAGGAGGAGAGCCCCACGGACGCCACGGTGGAGCTGGACGGTGACGACATGGAGGGCAGCGGAGAGGAGGGCGACCTGGAGGGCAGTGACAGCGAGGCGGCGCAGTGGGCCGACCAGGAGCAGTGGTTCGGGATGCAGTGACCCCGCACGCCTGGCGCGGGACCTCAGCGCGGCGTTTGAGCGGGTCTCCTTCTGACCCATCACCGCACGGTAGGATCTCTCTCAGATCAGCACTGTTAACTCTCCGAGACTGATGCGCATATATATAGTATAGACCCTGGTGTAGTCGGTAATGGTGCAGCACCGCCCCCTGCAGGCTAGGAGAGCTACCTGAGCAGGTGTGAACAGAAATAGCTTGTTTTCTGAATGCGGGAGCCGCTGTGGTGGGTCGGCGTTGTGGCGGCGCCTAAAGCAGCTTTCTTCAGTACCAGAGACTTCACGTGTAGAGAAACAGAAGCGCTAGATCACTAGTTGCAGGTCCAGTCACATGCGACTAAAACTGCCCCCTGCTCACGTGGGATGTCGGATACAGTGCTTGACCTCTGACTTTCACGTCTCTCTTGGACGATCTGACTTTTTTCTGAGGTTGTCTCACTGAGCTCTCATTTGTCTCACTGAGCTCTCGCACCGTTCCTATCCCTGTAAAAGCCTCATTAACTGCTGGCCTCTAGCAAAGGAGGTCCAGATCCCATTAAACCAAAGAGCAGATTGACTACCCTGAAGATCTGCCCTGCCCTGCCCTGCCCTGACCCAGGAGTGCTACCTGCCCTGACCTGACAACGCCGTCTCCCCCCCGGCTTGACCCCGAAGTGCTATCCTGCCCTGACCTGAGAACACAGCCCCCCTCCCGACCCAGGAGTGCTGTCTCTACACCCTGACCAGACTCTAATCCCCACACTCATCCCAGACTAAAGTGCTCTCTTTGGTGTTGTAATTTTTTTAAGATGTTTATAACGTTGTATGGTAATTGTGAATTGTGAATAATACTATTTTTGGAATGTTAAAATAAAAATCATGAACTGCTTTAGTATGCGTCTTTTTAAAATGTTTTTTGAAGTCTTACACACACACACCATACACTCTTTTGGATGCAGGAAAAGAGATGTCAACACAGTCAGGTATGATTTTATTGACCACAGATCATTGTGATAATTACAATGTTCGACGCTGGATGGCCAGTGTCTCAGCGCTGCCCTCCGGTGGAGAGACAGAATCGAGCAGCTGTTTGCCACATGCCTCCGTACTGAAACTCATTTGCTATACAACAGGACGCATGTCACTGTGCACAGTAATGATCACCAGTAATTTCAATCATTTGGTTGATGTACATCTCAAAAAAAAGAAAGAAATACCCCTGTATGCCTGTCACTAATGGCATCCTGTGTTGTAAGTGTTGCTGTGCTATACAAAAGCTTATAGTTTAATCAGCATCAAATTGGTCAGAAGCATATGGGCCATGCAACAGGAACAATGCCCTTCCAACCTTGATTTAGTCTCCAGAACCTTTTTTCCCCCAGTACCACTGACTGGGGAGGGGGGGGCAAAAAAAAAAGAAATCAAATCTCCACTAATTCAGAAATGTTACTGTTGATTTTTGGCCTTGGCCCAGCTGGCATGCAGGTCTTGGATTGTTCAGAAACACACGCGCTAAACTAATGAAACCTGTACAGCATCTGCAAGGGAGACCAAGAGCGTAGCAGACTTACAGAGCCCGTGCTGGGGAGGGAAGACACAGAGAGAGAGACATGTAAAAACAACAAGACCGGCAGGTCCCAGTGACTAGAAAACAAATGACATGGTAAATGATTTGTAATGAAAGCTTAGCAGATCTGTGTGGGAATAGAAGTTATGCTTTAAAGTCTTTCTATATTGTGCACTACCTGCACAGATACCTATAACCCCCCCCATCCCCCCCCATCCCAAAATACCTTAGCAAACTGAAGCTGAACTACCTGTAACCCCCCCAGGTCCCATAGCAATAGAAGCCAGGACTCCTGGATATAAGGCAACTATATTGTAATGAAACTGAATGGCTTTAGTTCTACTAAACTGCTTTACTCAAACTTCAAAACCTGGATGGCCACAGCACTGCACAGGTTAGTCCCTGTTTTAACTGGTTCAACTGTGAAAACCGAGATACTCAAGCAAACGGTGCAGTGTGGCAGCGTCCGTGGTCTGAAGGCTGGAAAAGCCTTTTTTTAAAACAGCAAGTACCATTTTTAGTCTATAAAATGGAAGATTTAAACTGGAAGAACCTTCCTACAGTATTGGGGAAGAGCTGATGAGGGAAAACACAGTAGAGCAGCAGGAGCGTGAGCGACACGCTCTCCAACGCCAAGCAAAGGGAGGGGAAGACAAGTTAGTGTTTTTAGAGACACGTTTCCTGTTCTCTAAGGGCTCACCTGACTGAAGATGTTCAGTTAATATTAAAAATATAGGGTGGATCTTTTGTGCTTCTAAGATCAAACAGTGCTATATACACATTTACACGGCCGTACATCCTATAGGCCCTTCCTAAAGGCAGGACGTACTATCCCACAATCCTTTGTCCTATTCTATTATGGCAGATGTGCTTGTGCTGAAATCATTCATTTGAAAAAAAGGACTTGAGATAATTTAAGTACAATATATACACACACGTGAATGTATGCACACATACATACATACATACATACATACATACATACAGCCCATGTAAACGTGTTCACTAAAAAACTATGTAGGGTCCATATAATCAGCTTTTAACTCAAATACTACTACTAATAAAGGTCATGTTAATCTGAATGTCCAGTAAACATCACTTGGTACTGGAGCAACTCAAATCTGTTGTCTCTAAACACAAGCTGTGTAAGGCGAGGCTGGCTCTCTACAAAACCAACCGTGACAGGACATGTAAATGAGGTAGTCATATTCTGCCATTTATGCAACGTGATCATAGTTCCTTAAAAGAAATAACAAACTTCAAAATATTACAAATTAGAGTTTAAAAGAAAAGGACATTTGAGTATATGATGTACGATAAATCCACATTTTTCTGTGTAACAGTAGTCAACTCAGAATGAAATGCCTCATAGGTCTATGTAATCTTTTCCAAAATAAGTTATTAAAATGTAACGCTCAAACTATAACATCTAACTATGGCTTACAAAGGGTGCTGAGAATAATTTATCTTTGTTTAAAAACTGTAAATCCTCTGTACACAACAACAGCATGATTAAAGGTAGTAGTCACTCTGGATTAATTGGAAATCTAAATGTTGACCACATAAACTTCAACATGGTTAATGTGTTTCTTAATTAATGTTTTCTTTCCCGTTTTGATTTTTCATGTTAGTGTCACTGCAGTTCTCAGATCAGTCAGTGGGACAACAGCAGGTGACTTTTGTTAGTGTCTGTACTATACAGCCACACCACCAGGGGGAGTGAGACAGCCACAAAGGGCCAGGAGATGCCCTGGGCACATGCGCAGAGGGAACAGGCTCCACGCCCAGGCTCCGGTTCTAGCTCGTTACCCGGCTCCAGGTAGTTCCGTGCGACGAACTTGAGCAGCTCATCCAGGAGGATAACGGGCATAGAGATCTTTAGCACCATCAACCACTGGGTCACGTTCAGGGGAGTGATCTGGAAGATGACCTGAGAGAGAGGGAGAGGAGGGAGAGAGAGACTAAGGTTAATACAAAAGTGTCCAGAAATGTACAACACGATAATTTTTCATGGATCATAAAGGCGTTCCTTATAACTTTTCCAAAATATCTATTATTCCATAACACATGAAATATAAGGTGATCTGATTCTGAAATTCTTTTACGGCTCCATCTGGACTAGGAACCACGTCCCGAGTGAAGTGCGCCCACTCTCCCAGCCTCTAGGAGGCGCTCTTACCGGCAGAGGCTCAACATACAGGATGAGGAAGTGTAGGGACATGGAGAGGCAGATGGCGCCGAGCAACCACACGTTCTCCCACGGCGGCATGCGCAGCAGAGACTGGTTCTCTGACAGACTGGACACAGTCACCGTGGAGAAAGGGAAGAAAGAAGGGAAGAGAGAGAAGTGTTGATCATAGAGACGTAGGGTGAAGAGATACAGAGAGATGAACTGCAAACAGCAAGGACGTTTGCTCCCGTTTGCTCATCTAAAATGATCAAGCAACTGATCTTAAATCAATATTTTCTCTGTCCTGTTGTGTTTTTGCGCTGAGCCAGACCTGTTGAGAGCGTTGCACATCTCGATGGTGACGAGAACAGACAGGGCCATCGTCATGGGGTACGGAGACTCAAACACGTGACACTCCAAATCGTGAAAGTCTGGATTATCAGGACTGCACTGCAGGAAGTGACTCTGAAGAGGAAACATTGAGAGGGAGTGTAAAAGAGAGAGAGGGAGAAAGAGAATATATAGGGAGAAGTGTGTGACAAACAGGGAGAGTGAGAAATAGTGAGAAACAAAATACAGGACGAATAAAACAATTTAATGTCAATAAAACTGCACCACTGAAGAGCTGAACTAATGTAGCGGGCCTCAGTAAAACATGACAGGACACATGCAGGACACGGAGGACACGCAGCACTCCCAGGAGACGCCCCAGTGGGAGCCCACGTTGTCCTCAAGGGCAGACGGCCCGACGCCAGGCCCGTGAGCTCCGTACCAGCTGGTAGAGGGTGACCTGAGGTCCGTCATCAGCGACGGTGAACCACCAGGCTGCTGCTCCAACAGTCGCTGCCCCCACGTAGCCTGTGAGACACAGGAGACATGCTGGGATTAACACCCGCCCACCTCCACCCAACTCCTCCTGCCCTCCGCCCACCTCCACCCATTCTCCGCCCACCTCCTCCCGCCCACAGTGCAGCATGGGTCAGGGCAGGGGAACCACACCTGTCTGTCAGTTATAAGAGCAGTTCTCCCGCTCTATTTCTATGATTTCACATTGTTTTTGCAATGGCATGTTTATATGCTGTGTGCTTTGCAGTGCTGCCATAATCCTTTCTGTCACAGACATGCTAATGTTACTACAATCCTCCTATCGGGTTGTGCTTTTCTGTCTGGTGGAGTTTTGGTTCCTCTCAAGGTTTCTTCCTCGTTTTTCCTTTGGCATTATCATTGGAGGCTTGGAGCTGGTCTCTGTGAAGATGATGTCCCATATAAAGACATGTGGACTGAGAGGACACAGGGACTCACAGCCGATGGCCAGGTATCTGAAGAAGAGCCAGCCGGAGATGAGGGGCTCACGGGCGTTGCGGGGCGGCTTGCTCATGATGTCCAGGTCGGGCGGGTTGAAGCCCAGGGCCGTGGCGGGGAGGCCGTCCGTCACCAGGTTGACCCAGAGCAGCTGCACGGGGATGAGGGCCTCGGGGAAGCCCAGCGCCGCCGTCAGAAAGATACTGGAGCAAACGGAGGAGACGAGGTTAACAACACACAGCGGCCGCAGGAGCGAAACGGCCACGTCTCCGGGTTTGCCTGAAATCGGACCTCTTTACTCGGGAAAGAAAAGAACTGGAATGCAGGACAAAACCGACGGGCCGGACTGAATGAGAAGCGGCTGAGTGGAGACTGACCAGACGACCTCGCCCACGTTAGAGGAGATGAGGTAACGTATGAACTGCTTCATGTTGTTGTAGATGGCCCTCCCCTCCTCCACCGCGGACACGATGGTGGAGAAGTTGTCGTCGGCCAGCACCATCTCCGAGGCGGTTTTGGCCACGGCGGTGCCGGAGCCCATGGCGATGCCAATCTCCGCCTTCTTCAGGGCGGGGGCATCGTTCACCCCGTCTCCCGTCTGCGGAGAGAGAAATCAAGGAGGATGATTATGGTGGTTCGGGAATCTACACAACATCACACACACAATAACAAGATCCTACAAGTTGTAGTTTTATAAAATATAACAAATATTAAAATGATAAAAGTAACAAAAAACAAAACTGTCAAACAGCAGTGGTCTAAGAATCAGTATTATCTTTGGATCTCATGTTCTGTTAACACTAAATGCTCTACGGCGTTCCGCTCGCTCCTACTCAATAAGGCGGAGTCGGTTCGGAGGCGTTACCATGGCGGTGATCTCATCAAAGCCCTGGAGGAACTCCACGATCTTGGACTTGTGGGAGGGCTCGACACGGGCGAAGCAGCGGGCGACTGTAACGGCTTCGCGTTGGTCCTGGCCCGACAGGTCGTCGAACTCACGGCCTGTGAAGGCCATGTGGTTGACATCGTCATCCTCGCCGAAGATACCGATGCGGCGGCAGATGGCCACGGCCGTGCCCTTGTTGTCGCCCGTGATCATGATGACCCGGATACCCGCCTGCCGGCACAGCTTGATGGAGGCGGCCACCTCCGCCCGGGGCGGGTCCAACATGCCCACGCAGCCCACGAACGTCAGGTCCGACTGCACAGAGCGGGGATGGACAGCCACGTTAGCCGCTGTTAGCGGGGTAAGGCCCCGAAGAAGCTACATAAAGTAGAACCTCCGAAAACCAAGGAGCCCCGTGAGACTGTTAGCTGGGTGGGTGCAGCTCGCTGGGTGCCAACGCGGTACCTCGTAGTCGGAGAAGCGCGCCGTGTCGGTCAGAACCATCTCTTCCTTCCTGAGCGGAGAGTCACGCGTGGCCAGAGCCAAGCAGCGCAGTGTGTCCCGCCCGGTACCGTACTCCCGGATCACGGACATCACCTTCTCCTTGATGCCCTGAGTCAGTGGCACGCGGCTCCCGCCCACACGCACATACGCGCACCTGTCGATCACCCCCTCTGGCGCCCCCTGGGAGCAGACACAAGCACTTCACATTCAGCTTTTACAGCTCTATCTACCCTCAGTAACGATAGCAGACTGCAATGCTAATGCTAACAGGCTTTGCCTGGAGTAACTTTGCCCTTAAAAAAAACTTTCCAGAGCAGAGATGACCATAAAAGTGCCCTGGCCTATTTTTGAATATACAGAGTAGGGCCTTTTCCTAAATATCAAATACAATTTGAGAATTAGATTTTGATAAATGATATTAGAATAGTTCTTGGTAGTGGACTCATTTGGCCTGTGTAATCTGCAATACAGATTTCCTGCTGAAAATCCTCATTAGGTGTAAAATGAGTCTAAGTTCAGGAACCCAACTCCCTGGTTCAGTCGAGCCAGCAGGGGGGGCTGTGGGTCAAGATGATAAACATTCTGATAAACATGATAAACAAACCTTGATAAACATCTTGCTGGAAGTGGGTTTGCCCTTGCTGGGAGTGCAGTACACGGACATGGACTTCCTGTCCCGGGAAAACTCCAGGGTAAACTCCTTTTTCATCAACTGCTTGATCACCTGAGACACACACACACAGAGTGTAAGGTGCAGGTCTTCACACAGGGAGTGGGGTTGTGGTTGTGGAACACTCACTGAGTTGCAGGCATTCGCTCTCTCGATCCGCGACAGGCTCCTGACATCCGTGTCAAACACGTTCATCTTCTCCACAAGACAGGTCAGCGCCGTCTCTGTGGCCTCGCCCACCTTTTCATACACACCCTTAGACTACACACACACAAGCACATGCACACAGGAACAGGCAAACAAGTATTTTGCCAACTTTGTTTCATAATTTATAGGTATCTGCTTATGTTATTATCTCTGATTGTCTTCATTAAAACTGGGTGGGACTGAGTTTTCTTCACATTCTTCTAAGACTGAGATTCTATTAACTGGCAGCCATCCTTCTGCCATGATTGCCCTCTTCATGGCAACGCAGTCTCCATAGCGACTTGTTTCCATGTGCTTTTGTTTACATACTGTTGGCTCCGCCCCTTATTTCTGTTTCATTGTCTCTGATAGGAAAGCAAATTTGACACAGATGAAAACTAAGTCTTTGTATCCCTTGTTTTAGTATCCTCATTGCTGGTCTTTATAATGCATCACTAACCCTGTCTGTAGGTCAGTCCTGTTTTAATCTCCATGTTCTCATGTTATGGTTCACTTTGGTTTTTTTCTCTGTTTACATATTGTGACCTGTTTTGGTTCATCATGTTCAGTTTCTGCCCATTGTCCTAATAAATCTTCCACTAGGCACTTGTGTCACTGCCAGTGTTACGAATAACGGCGTTAAAAATAATGGCGTTAGGTAACGGTGTCATTTAGTCAGTAACGTGATAATATAATTAATTACTTTTCCTGTCGTTACAACGCTGTTGACGTTACTGGTCATTAAAAGCGGTGCGTTACTATATATTGATATATTAACAGTAATCAGAGCGGACCCCTGCCCAGGCTAGTGAGGAGTAACAGATCTCGATAGGTCACAGTTCTGGGTTTAACACCTGTTTAACTTAACAAGTCAGTAAGCGATTGGCTAAGGCAGCGTTATGGTAGCCAATCAGAGCCAGTGATTTTACACGTGTGCTGAAGCACACTAGTGACACACGACACAATCGGAGAAGAGGCAGAAATGGCGAGTCAGGAGCAAGCCGAAGAAAAAGTAGCATTTTCAAGGTGGCGATATAAACATTATTTAAGAAAATACTTGAAGTTCCTGAATGTCTACCAGACTGGGTATTTGATTTATTTAATTAAGAATAGAGGTTTTATGGTTAAGTTTACTTCTGTTGTGAACAAACCAGTTGTCTCAGGTTGAGAGAATTTAAATATAATATTATATAAAGTGTAAATGCACTTTATATAATGTAACTGTTTACTTTTGCTTTTTTAAATTGCTTTTTTTTTTTTAACAAAGATTTGGGATTTTAAAGGATTTTAAAATCCTGCACCGGTCTGTTGATGTGCAATAAATATCAAAAGTTAAACACCTTTCTGATCTACTCATTTCAACTGACTGTGAAAACAGCTTTTTCAAAAAATCCTTATTCATTGGCATATAACCTTTTTTTAAACTGTAATGCAAATAGTTACTTTCCCTGGTAATTAGTTACTTTTATTATAGAGTAATACAGTTACTAACTCAGTTACTTTTTTGAACAAGTAGTGAGTAACTATAACTAATTACTTTTTTAAAGTAACACTCCCAACACTGGCCACTGCCTGACTGTGTTTTAACGCGATAGTTAAAACTGGTCATTTAAATCTAATTAATAAGCGAGGCACAGATTTCTCCTTCTACACTTATTTATACACACTTGTATCCGAGCTGTCAAATCTGATGGTCAGTTAATGTTTGACCCTCACATCAAGAGCATATTTTCTACTTTACACCCTTTACGTTGTACACATACTTAAACTAGTACACATACTTAAACTAGTATACATACTTAAACTAGTCTACCTATTTAAAACTAGTGCTCCTACTTAAACTAGTATGCCTACTTAAACTAGTGCTCCTACTTAAACTAGTCTATCTACTTAAAACTATTGCTCCTACTTAAACTAGTCTACCTACTTAAAACTAGTGCTCCTACTTAAACTAGTCTACCTACTTAAAACTAGTGCTCCAACTTAAACTAGTGTAACTACTTAAAACTAGTGCTCCTACTTAAACTAGTGCTCCTACTTAACCTAGTGCTCCTACTTAACCTAGTGCTCCTACTTAAACTAATGTACCTACTTAAATCAGTGCATCTACTTAAACTAGTGTACCTACTTAAACCAGTGCTTCTATTTAAACTAGTGAACCTACTTAAACCAGTGCTCCTATTTAAGCTAGTGCTTCTATTTAAACCAGTGCTCCTATTTAAGCTAATGTTTCTGGAGGAGGCTGATGCTACCTCATTGAAGTCCAGCGAGGAGTCGTTGCAGAGAGCACAGATCGTGGCCATCTCCACCAGGGCATCATAACTGGAGCAGCGGACCGGTCGGTTATCCAGGTACCTGCAGGGTGATGAGATGCTGAGCTGCAAGTGTGTGATGACTTTTTAATCATTGAATATTATTATTAAATCATCGCATATTATGGAATTGTTGAGGAATACTGAATCATTGAATATTATTGAATATTTCATCACTGAAACGTGTTGCTGACTACATTTAAATAGAGGATACATGTTTAATTGTCTACATACGTGCTGAAAAGGTGAATTAAATGAATCTGAGTTAAGTGAGTATGTAAGGTGAGTTGAGGCACTCACACGTCTCCCTCAGGGGCGTAAGTGGATCCAGAGATGGTGAACTCTGTCAGAGAACAGCTGTCATTCTCCACTTTGTCCAGGATAAACATCTACAAAAATAAAATAGTTGTATATATAATACACTGCTATACTCTTAAAAGCAAACAGGGCTATGTCCAGATTAACAGAGGCCCTTAAGGTTCTTTCTGATGGCAGAATGCACTAACCCAGAATTCTTTGCCCTATGCTAGTCAGACACAGATGCATTTTTGTTGACGTAATTTGGAGAAGCTGGTTAACAGTTCAGCACACACACAAATGTACAACTTTTTCCCAGAGAAACATGATGAGTCTGTAAGCATTCAGTCCATGGACTATAAACAAGGTGGACTGTAAGTATTTGTGGTCAGTTTTAAGACAATATTTACACATTATATATTTAACGTTACCCCATTTCAGGAGACCATAAAAGGACAAGTGAATGGTGTTAAAGATGGTATTTGATGTTGATCCTGTTCTGGGTAGTAAATTCTACAAAGTTTGAATTGAAAGCTGTTGAATTCAGTGAAAGAAGAACTACTTATGAATACAGAAAATTTAGATCAATAAGTTTTAATGCCATTTTGGGAAATGGGATGTCGATAACTGTAACTGAATAGACCCACACACACACACAACACGTACGTGCGCGCACACACACACACACACACACACACACACACACACACAGCGGGGGTAGAGAGAGAGCAGATTATTGTTGATTTCCCCTTTCTTCCACAGACCACAACAAGGCACTGTAATGATAAAACCGTTCGTTTGCACGCCTCAGCTGCACCTACACCTGCACTCCGACGGCTGCGTCTGGCCGGCGCGCCTCTACAGAGAAGCAGCCACGCTCCGCTCAGCCATAGAGAACGCCAGCTCCACGGGACAGTGAGCACTGCTCTGGGGTCAGGTGGAGCAGATCCGAGATCAGCCGTGGCAGGGGAAGAAGAGCACATGCAGACTGACCTGACCAATTGCAGACTGACCTGACCAATGCCACTAGTAGTGAAGGATGGTGAGAGACTCGCCTAGCAGGCATTACAGGAAGGGTTATGATCCTTCACAATCATGTATAATCCCTTCCTGAAGGGTGTTCTGAATACTGAGTACTGAAGTACTGAAGTACTGAGCTTTATTAAATAGTTTTTTGCTCTTCTGTTGGTCTTAACCTGCCCCAGCTGAAGAATCATCAGCATTCTTCTCACCTGCCACTGTGCTAATGGCGAACTACTGGCAAATGGCCCATTCAGTAAGGAACCCATCCAGAAAAGTGGCTATTAAATGTTGCTAATGCCGCTAGAAAGCCAGCAGGGACCAGGATCAGCCCCAGGCACAGAGCACAGACCCCCCCCCCCCCCCCCCCCCCCTCACCCTGCAGACGGACATCTGGTTGGTGGTGAGGGTGCCCGTCTTGTCGGAGCAGATGACAGAGGTGCAGCCGAGCGTCTCCACGGAGGGCAGCGAGCGCACGATGGCGTTCTTCTTGGCCATGCGCCGTGTGCCCAGCGCCAGGCAGGTGGTGATGACGGCGGGCAGGCCCTCTGGGATGGCGGCCACGGCCAGCGCCACCGCGATCTTGAAGTAGTAGATGGCACCGCGGACCCAGGAACCGCCGTGGACGGGGTCGTTGAAGTGTCCGATGTTGATGATCCACACGGCCACGCAGATGAGCGAGATGACCTTGGAGAGCTGCTCACCAAACTCGTCCAGCTTCTGCTGCAGCGGCGTCTTCTCCTGCTCCGTGGACGCCATCTCGTCGCGGATCTTGCCGATCTCCGTGTTCACGCCCGTGGCCACCACCACACCCACGGCCTTGCCCGCCGCAATGTTGGTGCCCTGGGGGTCAGTGGAGAAAGAAAGAAACAGCCATAGTCAGTCATGGATGGCTTTCCCAGTCTGAGTTTTGGTCCTGTAGATGGGACAGGTCATTTTGGGGTTGGTTAACATGACAAAGGTCAGATGAGATGGAGTGGCCTTCTGTTCTGGAGTGACATTTACCAACAGTGGAAGAGAGGAATGGCCCAGAGGTCAAAGGTCAATGCTGGGCGCATCGGGACAGCACTCACCGAGAACAGCATGTTTTTCTTGTCCTGATTGACAGCACGGGGGTCAGGGACAGGGTCGGTGTGTTTGATGACCGAGACAGACTCGCCTGTGTGCAGAGAGAGAGCAGGCGTGTGTGTTCATCATCAGGATCAAAGATAGTGTTCTTATTGCAGGAGAGCATGTACGACTCCGTTAACCTGCACCCGCTTGTACAAAAACAGAGGTGACCACGCCACTGCTCGCTACCTGTGAGGATGGACTGGTCCACTCTTAGTGTGGTGGACTTGATGGAAGAGATGCGGATGTCTGCAGGGACTTTGTCTCCGACTGGACACATGTGGGACAGGAGAAGAAAGACAAATTAGCTGAAGAATCTGATTTGGGTGGATTTGTGGACCTAAACCCTGTAAAAACAGAAAACAACAAGATATAGCATAGTACATGTAAATAGATTCAAAATCCACAAGCAAGCTTTTCTATATTAACATACCCTGCCCGTTTCACTACCAGCACTGAATCCGTAAGTACTGGGAATATATCCTGTCACAGAGCAGCAGTGCTGGGAGACGTCTTACAGCCACAGGTGGTTCCCCACATCGCTCTCGGACCCGCGCACACTACAACCCACTTAAAAATATAATATAAAGTAATATAACCTTTTATTTAATCTCTACAAGATACTATAGAATTCCATTAGAATTCCATTGGAGCAAACTTCAGCAGACATCAGAGAAGCTGGACAGTAATGCTGCACATCTGCCATCGTATTTGCATATACGTCCTGCATCAGGAGGAGAACATACGGAATCATAAAACCATCACCCCAACGACGGCGCTCGTCATATGTCTGAGAGCGAATACAGCAGGACTGGGATGGAGGCCTTGCGTGTCCTGGGACGGTTCATCTGGGAGTCGATGAAGAGTAGTTCTGTTCTACTCTTCATCGACTCATTACCCTCCTGTGCATGAATGACTTCTGCAAAGTATCAATGGCCAAAATAGCAAGGAAACGGCCCAAAGCGGAGAGGCACGGACAGATTCCCTTTTTGGGGGTGAAACGCACACGCATCTCTGCTGCATTCCTGGTGCCCTTGAGCGGGAGAGGAAAATAGCAGGAGGCACAATGCACAGGGCCAAACATGGGAAACTATTTTGATCTGTTCCCCAATGCGCCTCTGATCAGGTTTAAATGTGGACGTACAGGAACAGCTGCCTGCAACAGGGAGAACCGCAGGAGGTCAGAGAGCTTGGCTGGCCGTCCAACAGGGTCCCCACACACTCCAGGTCCACCATGGCCTTCTATACTGACCTCCTGTCAGCTCTCCCCACCCAAATCCTTCATAGACGGTGCAGTACAAACTGTTCTCAGATCAGTAGGGTTCACCAGGTCAAGATGACTCCCATCCCCAATGATCAACTGAAACCAGTGCCCCCTAGTGTTCACCTATGCAATTGACAGCCAGGTCTCCTAAGGGGGCTCTAGCAGCAGACTTTGAATAAAAATATTTAACATATGAACATAAATCCCAGCATCCTAGCCGGCTTATTCGTCGGCCTGATTACTGCTAAACATTATGACATCATTCATCAGCAGGCCAGTGAGGTCACAGCCGACCCAGCGAGTGACGGACGATGACAACGACAACTATGGCGCGGTCTTGGCGTCGCGCGGCACGTAGCCGCAACCCGATCTCGGCCCGGAGGATTTACAACTGACCCACATGTCAGGATGTGCGAACCTGCGGCGGGGCGAGGGCACGAACCCGCACTCGTCAGCCTGTCCACCAGCACACCAGACAGCCACACTTCCCAGAAAGACTTAACGCAGGCCGGTGGGGTGGGGTGAGGTGGGGTGGGGTGGGGGGGGGGGGGGGGCATCTCTCAGCCTGCTAAATGAGGAGGAATGTACTGAATGGGGAGGAGCACACTTCAGCTGAAGGTCAGTGGGCATTGTTCGCAGACAGACGGTGTTTCTTTCACACCACACGGCCACAGCAGCGCCTTGTCTACAGGAGGGTCAGGGCACCGGAAAATCCAGCAAGAACTGACTTTACGCTTACGTCATATTTCGCTGGTGCCAAAGCTCGATTTCCTTTGGTTTTGCACCAAAGTGTCAAGGCTGACGTAGATAACAAGTAATGGATTCTCCCAACCGACAATTAGCATCATACAAACTTCACATATTCCGTGTTGTACTGTTTGGTCATCTCAAATACCCATACCCCCAAAATACTACAATGTCCATAAAAGGGTGGTATGGAGAATGCACATTTTAAAAGCAGTGGTTTCTAAATTACTCAGACAGTTTTGAGATATTTCATATATACAAGCTATTTCATGTTTCTGTTTTATTTCATTTGTAAATAAACATCTTGCCAATTTCGTCTTAAACTTCATTACAAAAAAAGTTGGGACAGGCACTACAAGGACAGAGATGAGGCAATGAGGACATGACATGATGTGAAACTGGCCTACAATTCAACATGTGATTGTCCATTAGAAAGGCCCGGTCCATTAGAAAGGCCCGGTCCATTAGGGGCAAACATGGACGGAGGAGTTTCACTTTGACAGCACTTATGACATGCATGAGAAAAGTGACAACATGTTTATAAACAACGTTCATCAAAGAAAGCTAGGGAGGGATATATCTACAAAAGGGATATAACTACAATATATATTTATGTCCGAACAATGCCAGGTAAAACGTTTTGTGTCCCAGAAGGAAGCCTTGTGTTCATCATGTCCAGAAACACGATGAAATGTCGACTTTTCTGTTCTGCTTGTTTTTATTACTATTTTCATTATCCTCATTATTGTCATTGCATAGTACAAGGTAACAAAAAATGATATATCTACACACACATATAGGACAGGGTCAGCCACTGTACTGCCCCACAGAAGGGGAAAGCATGAACTGACTAGTTAAGGGCCTAATAGTGCCGCTACAGCAAACCCACAACGATCGATCAAAGCTCAAAGTCCTTCCCACTACATGGTACAGGGTTGTTGGCAGATTTCTGATGAAGATGAAGATGAATCATCTTGAGGTGACCTTGAGTCTAATCAGCACAAAGGTGTTTGTTTCCTTCTTGCCCCACAACACTGAGAGGCAACGTTGGAGCTATGGAGGTGTCAGTAAAGCTTTTTGTTTTTGGAGACTGTGATCAAAAGTAAATTCTTGAGTCCTGACGTACTTTTTGAGTTTTTGACATTAACACACAAGGAGCCTGAATGAACCAATATATATATATATATATATATATATATATATATATATATATATATATATATATATTCTTTGTGCTTAATTACCAGTGATGACTTCTGACCTTAGCTGTATAAAATGATGACATAATTAAAGAAATCTAATCTGCAGTCAAATAGACAGACTTGGGAGACACTGATCCATGATCTGACACAGCTGTGCTCTCTTCTTCTTTATTTATTAGATTTATCAGATTTACTTCTACCAACTAACAGATAAGCATATGTTAGATTATAAAGGTCCCAAAACTCTTCACATGGTACTGCATGGCACTTGGGGAAACAGTACCTACGACCACAGAGGCAGGATAAACTGTTTCACATTATGCTAGATTATGCTATCTAGAATAATCTCTAAAGAACAAAAGTACACTGTAAAGCTGAGAATGCCATTTTAAACCTGGAATCACTTTCTAAGCAAATCTTTTATTTAATCCCACAAAACTGTCAGACTGTGGCAGAATCCTTAGCCTAGAAATTACCATAAACAAGAGCCTTGTTTATGTCATATATTATGTATCTGACTATGTCTGATTATGTATCTGATCCAGCACTCAGTAGAAGGACCAAGTATACTGGTGGGAATAGCGTCAAATGAAAGATGTGAACAAGTGATAAATACACAAAACCATATGCCTATAAGCTGGAGTCCCCCTACTCCAAATGGGAGGGGCCACAGGGAGTGGGAGGGGCCACAGGGAGTGGGAGGGGCCACAGGGAGTGGTGAGAAACAGCGAGGCTGAGATCCTGTGGGGCCTCCAGATCTAGACAGATACGCGAGTAGTGGTGAGCCAACCAGATTCTGTGATGGTAGATAAGAAAACAGCAGTGGTAATAAACAGAGCATTCCCCACCGCTGGGAACATCTGAAAGAAGATAAACGATAAGGAGACATAATGGAGTGAAAGAAAAAACAAAATTAATATGCAAGCTTAATAGCAAGTCTGTCCCAGTGGAGGTAGGGACACATGTCCCAGTGGAGGTAGGGACACCTGTCCCAGTGGAGGTAGGGACACCTGTCCCAGTGGAGGTAGGGACACATGTCCCAGTGGAGGTAGGGACACCTGTCCCAGTGGAGGTAGGGACACATGTCCCAGTGGAGGTAGGGACACATGTCCCAGTGGAGGTAGGGACACATGTCCCAGTGGAGGTAGGGGCACATGTCCCAGTGGAGGTAGGGACACATGTCCCAGTGGAGGTAGGGACACATGTCCCAGTGGAGGTAGGGACACATGTCCCAGTGGAGGTAGGGACACATGTCCCAGTGGAGGTAGGGACACCTGTCCCAGTGGAGGTAGGGACACATGTCCCAGTGGAGGTAGGGACACATGTCCCAGTGGAGGTAGGGACACATGTCCCAGTGGAGGTAGGGACACCTGTCCCAGTGGAGGTAGGGACACATGTCCCAGTGGAGGTAGGGACACATGTCCCAGTGGAGGTAGGGGTGGAGATGCTCTGGCATGTGTGTATACACACACACACACACACAAATATTTGATATACATGTGTGTATCTAGATTCTGCTAATAAAATGACACATCTGTAAGTACCACATGAAGTCCTGACGGCTCTATGACCACTCGGAGTCCTGATGCTTTGTCAGATGTGTGAGCTGCAGAACACCATCAGGAATGATCAGACAACAAAGCTCCAGGGCCAAACTCACCAAGATGTCTAGTGTGGGAAAGACTTCAGGGCTTTAGGTGGGCTTACTGAGGCTTTTGAGCAGACCTCACACTTCAAAGATGAAGACTTTCACAGTAGCGAAGGAGCTCCTTCCTTCAACAGTAGCAGTAGTTGTAGCTGCCATAGTTGTAGCTGACGTAGTTCCAGCATGTCCACTGTGCCACTGCTGTAACAGAACACAAGTTTGGGCTTGTCCCTCCCCCCATCCCTGTTTCCCAAGTTCCCATTAGCTGGTTCTCCACCCTTTCTGCCCACACGTCCTCCTCCTCTCCAATCAACTGGTCGGCGAGAACATTCCACGCTCTGCTGATCCCACGTGGGACCCTCAGACCGCCCACGAGCTAAACACCAGCAGCAGCCGCATGAGTCACAGACGAGAGAACTGGGGCCTCCGCAGAGAAGACCAAAGCTGCCTGCCATAACGTATCAGAAAGGTGGAAACACACAGGAAACACACACAGAAGCACACACCCACCCAAACACACACAGAAGCACACACCCACCCAAACACACACAGAAGTACACACCCACCCAAACACACACAACCGTTGTAGGTGACAGAGCAGGTTTAACACACCCCATCGTGCTCTGCTATGGGTTTTTTAAGTGTTCTTGCCTCGATCCTTTCAGTCTCCCACAGCAAACGCCAACAGGACTCGTTCTACACTGAGCTCTGATGTGAAACAGGCATGGCTGATGGCTCCTGTAGTGCACCAGAGAGAGGCAACTGTGGCCGGGGCTATAGCATACAGCACCAGAGAGAAGCAACTGTGGCCGGGGCTATAGCATACAGCACCAGAGAGAAGCAACTGTGGCCGGGGCTATAGCATACAGCACCAGAGAGAGTTGCCGGGGCTATAGCATACAGCACCAGAGAGAGACAACTGTGGCCGGGGCTATAGCATACAGCACCAGAGAGAAACAACTGTGGCCAGGGCTATAGCATACAGCACCAGAGAGAGGCAACTGTGGCCGGGGCTATAGCATACAGCACCAGAGAGAGACAACTGTGGCCGGGGCTATAGCGTACAGCACCAGAGAGAGACAACTGTGGCCGGGGCTATAGCATACAGCACCAGAGAGAGACAACTGTGGCCGGGGCTATAGCGTACAGCACCAGAGAGAGGCAACTGTGGCCGGGGCTATAGCATACAGCACCAGAGAGAGTTGCCGGGGCTATAGCATACAGCACCAGAGAGAAACAACTGTGGCCGGGGCTACACACTGCTACCGCAGGCCCCAGCAAACAGGGAGACTCCAGAGGGCAGTTACCAGTCTCGCGCTGACGCCACACTCTCTCACTACTTCCCTAAACAAACATGTAACAGGTGAGTATTACCTGTCAGAACAACTGACTTTAAACACGCGGAAAGAACCTGCATATTTCACTTTGGTGAGATTTCATTAAGAAATTCTTCTTAAAGAACTCTCCCGCTCAGACGAGCACGGCTCCTGGCCTCACGTCTGCCTAAAGTGCTCAGCGCTGCACCTGTTCCTCGTGTCACTGAAAAATGCCCCAAGTCGGCCAGACCTCCACTCATTCCAGCACACACATTTGTGGCTCCTTGCTGACAGGAGAAGGGTATCAGACACCTGGCAGAACCCCACCTCCCTCCCCATAATGCTCCTCAGTGATGGGAGATAGTTGCCAGATCCACCGCAATCCAGCATGCCATACGCAGTGTTTGGAATCCCAGCACCCGCATGGCTGGAAAGGGTGGGGAGGAGCCCCTCTTGCTGCTCCTAGGCAAATGATTGGCCGGAGGACGGACTCCTGTGAGCACTTCCATATAAGGTCGTCTCTCTGGGAGCCAACATTAGGGCAACAATTGATAGTTGCCCTCGGCCGACAACCGAAGGCAACTATCAATCACCGCTCGCAAGCCGCATCCCACCGCCTTTGATGTGTGGGGTTTTCCTCTTGTTCAGTGGAACAACTGTTACACGAGCGATTAACCAGACACTTGTAAAGTTTTTATGACATTGGACTGTGAGGCAAAGTCTTCAATCAGACAAACTGAGGAACCACAGGCCAATGTAAGCAGAGCCTAAGACATGTGTGATCAGACAATCAGACAACAATGTAAATCACTGTTAGGACAACCTGCAGTAATCAGATATTTAAGAATCATCATCATAACGTGCTGGCTGGCTGTTTGATCACCTGGGTTGTGTTTGCTACCTCATTTTGAACTGTTGCTCTGGAGGTGCCCACTACAGATATCAGGAAGGAATTAGATCAATGCTAGTTGTCAAATGTGCATGTAAGGGGCCCAGTGATGAAACACACACCAACATGATACAACACAATCCTAACAGACTCTGGGATGTGAGGGCTTGACAGTCAGTGAGGATGGTATTAGCTGTGTTTGTTATTCGGTTCATAGCCAAGTCAGTTACCGTCTCACAGACCCCTACAGGCTGTATACTGTGCCATCACTCTCCCAGCACACGCGTGGAGAGAGGGGGTGGAGAGGGGACAGGGAGATATCACAGATGTCACGTTATGAAATATTCTCCAGATACCGCCAGAAACCCTAGGTGCCTCTTTGTGTTTGAATTTATCACCAACCAGTTTACATCCATTATCAAATGCTCTACTTTAGTACACAAGTTACTGACATAGATGCTGATGTTCTCATGTAAACACTGAAATATAACCAGATAAAATAAAAATCAAAACAAAAGCGATTAAAACAATACCCACTGCAAGTGTGTGAAAACTACAGTGTGACACCTGAGAGTATGTTTTAACTACAGTGTAGTGTACTTTAACTACAGTGTGCTTTAACTACACTGTGACCTCTGTGAGTGTGCTTTAACTATAGTGTGCTTTAACTACAGTGTGAGTCCCGTGAGTGTGCTTTAACTACAGTGTGCTTTAACTACAGTGTGACCTCTGTGAGTGTGCCTTATGTAGTGTGCTTTAACTACAGTGTGCTTTAACTACACTGTGACCTCTGTGAGTGTGCTTTAACTATAGTGTGCTTTAACTACAGTGTGAGTCCCGTGAGTGTGCTTTAACTACAGTGTGACCTCTGTGAGTGTGCCTTATCTAGTGTGCTTTAACTACAGTGTGTCCTGTGTGAGTGTGCTTTAACTACAGTGTGCTTTAACTACAGTGTGACCCCTGTGAGTGTGCTTTAACTACAGCGTGACCCCTGTGAGTGTGCTTTAACTACAGTGTGCTTTAACTACAGTGTGACCCGTGAGTATGCTTTAACTACAGTGTGCTTTAACTACAGTGTGCTTTAACTACAGTGTGACCCCTGTCAGTGTGCTTTAACTACAGTGTGCTTTAACTACAGTGTGACCTGTGAGTGTCCTTTAACTACAGCGTACTTTAACTAGTGTGACCCGTGAGTGTGCTTTAACTACAGTGTTCTTTAACTACAGTTTGACCCGTGAGTGTGCTTTAACTAGTGTGCTTTAACCACAGTGTGACCCCTGTGAGTGTGCTTTAACTACAGTGTGCTTTAACTACAGTTTGACCCGTGAGTGTGCTTTAACTAGTGTGCTTTAACCACAGTGTGACCCCTGTGAGTGTGCTTTAACTACAGTGTGCTTTAACTACAGTGTGCTTTAACTACAGTGTGACCCCTGTGAGTGTGCTTTAACTGGGACCCCTTCAGCTTCACACAGTCACCTTTATTACTCACACTGTGAGCTATAAATAAGGCCCTCCATAATCCCCACTGCTCACCCCTGCTAAATATAACATTTACCGCTGCGCTACAAAAAAGAAATAAAAAAGTTGGGATGGTGCTAGCGCTCAAACCCATGTAACCGCATCCACTCACGCAGTGAGCTCACAGCGTTCTGTGGCAGGCGAACCTATCCACCTACACCACCACATCCACCCGCACTCCCCCACCCACACGCGCATGTTCTTAAATCACTGCATGATCAGCTACAAGGCTTTTTTTCCAGCAAGGGTTTGGTTATGCAGGAGGGCAGGCGGACACACACACACGCGCACACACACACGCACACACACGCACACACACACACATACACACACATACACACACCCTCTTCAGCAAGCATGGGACTAACTCCATGGTTTCAACGGTTCCAAACCGACAGAAGCAGCAGTCTCAAAATGCATCCGAAACCCATTAATCCTCCTCTACAGTTATTCTGAACATCTTAACGTGTCTGCTCGTCCAGAGAGACACTGAGAGATCCAAGAGCTGTGAAGGGGGTGTGAGGACCGCGTTTGTGTGTGTGTGTGTGTGTGTGTGTGTGTGTGTGTGTGTGTGTATCCACTACATTGAGACAGCCCAGCAGGACTTCCGTAACACACAGTTTTGCTGAGAAGGTCTGAACCACACTGACTTAGTGCATCCAGTCACTAAATCACAAGTACACTCTTGTGAACACGGAGAGCTGCACTCCCCCCTACTCAGAACTAGGGTTACGTAACGCGCTCAACTGTGGCACGCTGACATTCACTGGCTCACACGGGCTATCTGAAAAATGGTAGTCATGGTAGCATACATGTGTAATAACATCGTTTTCGTCTGCCCATCAACACCCCACCCCCATCATCCAGCCCCCGCCCCTACGAACTCCACCCCCCCCCCCCCCCCCCCCCCCCCTCACCTGTGACGAGCATCAATGCATCTTACCAGCCACTTCCACGATGTCGCCGGGCACGATGTCCTTGGCTTTGATCCGCTGCACGCTCTTGCGGTCCTGCCGGTACACCTTCCCCATCTCTGGCTCGTACTCCTTCAGCGCCTCGATGGCGTTCTCTGCGTTCCGCTCCTGTTGCAAACACGTGACACGTTCTTCGTTCAGCAGGAACCGACACAGAGCACGTAAACAAATGCAGCCCAGAGCCACAAAGGGCTTCCAGGAAGTGTGACGAAACCATGGCGATGTCCCATGAATGAGTCACTCATACGTTTGCCACCATACAACACCAGATCTGAAAGAACACTGGCTTAAAGTTTGAGCAAAAGAGTGAAAAAGCAGAACCAGAAGTGACGGCCTTCAAGAGAGAAGAGCTTGCTATAAGACAGCAGGAAGGTCTGGATCATGGCCTGCAGTGCGTAGAACTGAGCTACCTCTAAAGATACGTAGTGGCTGAAGGATTTGTGATGGAATGCAGACTCACAGGTGTATGAGCTACAAACTACAAACACTTACCTGCCACACACCTACGATGGCGTTGGCTATGAGAATGAGCAGAATAACAAAAGGTTCTACAAAGGCTGTGATCGTCTCTTCCCCCTCCTCAAACCATGCTAAAACCTAGGGAGAGAGAGGGAGAGAGAGAGAGAGAGAGAGAGAGAGAGAGAGAGAGAGAGAGAGAGAGAGAGAGAGAGAGAGCGAGAGCGAGAGAGAAAACTGAGTGACATGGGGGACAACATTAATGCAGTGGAGGAATCCAAGTGCTGAAATAAGTAAAGATGCCACTAAAACAGTATATGCAGCACAGAGCCACTCGGCAAAAACAAGATCAAGAAGAGTGTCTGTGTGCTTCTGTCTTCTATCTGTGTGTGTGTGTGTGTGTGTGTGTGTGTGTGTGTGTGTGTGTGTGTGTGTGTGTGTGTGAGCGAGCAGGAGAGCAATGCATGTTCACACACGAGTTGTCCTGAAATGTAACATTAAACACTGCATTGCTTGTGACAGGGCTTTGTTGTAGGACCACAGATTTAGGCCACTTGTAGAGGCATGCTAAAAACGTAATTTACTGCCTTCCTGTGCTCTCTCTCTCTCTCTCTCTCACACACACACACACACACACACACACAGATACAAACACACCGTAACCAAGAGTACACACAATCAGATATCTTAAAACCGGGTCTAAAACTCGTTTTAACACATTTAACACAGCAAGTAAAACCATTATGATTCAGCAGACCTAGGTTGTGTGCAGGGCACTCGTTCAGTCCAGAAAATCAGAAGCTAAACAAGATTAGCTAATCTTCACAGGTACCAGTATCGTGCACCTGTTTATGATTCATTGGTGCACAACCTCATGGCTGAAATGATTTCCCGTTGAGGCCACGTCACCAGCACAGCGGGCTGCGACTTCACACGTGTGGGGTGATCAGATCCTCATGTGGTTCGGTTCTGTCGTGCCCGTCTCAGACGCACACAGATATCACCCACAGTTCACCCTCAGCGAGACGGCCACCTGCTCCGCCGTCCATGGCAGGTGTTGTGCCCTATTCAGGCTCCACGGCAGAATCCGACCCCCCTCGTTTACATGCACATAAAGATGCTACAGATGACACTCGCCACTTCTGTAGTTTCTAGGCATAAATAAGGGCTAATATATAATTATCCATCACAGCAAACGGGGCAGCATTATCTATATCCAAACAAAGACAAACTCATTCGTAGGTGATGAGTGTTTTTAATAAAATGTAATGTACCAGATTGGTTGCCTTTCATGCTCAGAATTACGAGAACACTTTGAATATATTTTAATTCTCAGGCCTGGAGCAGAAACATACTTGATATACTGAAGCTCTGACTATGTGACTTTGCAGTAGGACTTTGTTCCTTGTCATTACTGACAACCTTACATCTTATAGGCCTACATCTTATGACAACCTGACTTACTTCCTTTTTAATGTTTGCCAAAAATCCCCTAATTATCTAGTTAGGACAAAACTAGAGTGCTCAAGGATCTAAGTTGTAATCACAGCAATCACAGGACTGAAATGTGTGGTTAACGTCTTTATTTTGGTGACTTATCTGGATATATAGGCTATTCCATATAAAGCACATGTCTCTACATTTAATAAGGGGTGCAAACAGGGGATCTGATTCTGCCGAGCAGTCTTGATTCGGCACAACACCTGCCAGAACCGCACAGCACATCCGAATCAGCGTCAAAACCCCGCATGCGCACAGACCTGGAGCACGCGGGAGAACGTCTGGCTTCCAGAAGATCTGTAAAAACACTACAGGCCAAGCGCATCTCATCACTATTAAACATTCACAACTGGGCCTGTTCATGAAGGAATGCGTCTAACGTGGGTCTTTTTGAAACGTTGTATTTGACAATTTTACTTGACGCATACTTGTATCAAGGACTCCACTGCATACCTACCATCTGCTTGGTAGTGACCCCAGGCGCAAGCCCCGCCTCTCACTTGGGGGCGGGGCTCATTACGTTTCTCGCCGCAGGTCAGTTAGTTCAGACAAACGGCCTCCCACTGAAGGTCAAAAGCCATTTTTGGCATGAGACGGTGCCCTCTCCCCCTGCTGTGTTCAGCTGGAGCTGTCAGAGAGCACAGGGCGACACCTCTCTATCTCTACGCTGCACGGCGGGGCGGCGGGGGCGGGTCGGCACGCTGCGTCGCTGACCCGGTGAAGGGAGCGGACACGCGCTCCAGTGCTCACCCCTACACGCGCTCCAGTGCTCAACCCCACACACACCCCTAACCGGCACTGAGGAGGATAACACACACCACGCGCTTCCAAACACCACGAACCGCAAGTTCTGGATTACATGCGTCAAAGAGGAATTCAGAGAAGAACATAATATTCAAGTGTAAATATAAATATTTTCCATGTCCTTGGTTTATAGCAGAATGTAGCAGCTTTTTTACCCACGGTGTGCACTTCCACCTGCGCACCCAAACACGGCCACCAGCATTTCTACAAACGGTCCGGGCTAATCAAAGCTTTCCGCTCCAGCCCTCGAAAGCAGCAGTTGGCTCAGACGTCTTGTTTGGCGGATGGTGACAAGACACTCGATCCCAATGCATGCAGTTGTCACCATAACTAAGGAGCACCGGCTTCTTCAGCTGTTTAACCTCCTGAGTTACGAGGAAGCGGTCAAGATACAAGATACTAACAAGCCACGTGTAGTTAGAGCAGCAATAAACACACACAAACACACACACGCACATACACACGTACGCTTTGATTGTTACAACAACTGCACACACAGGAACACAGATAATATGTAGGAACACATAATTAGCAAATTTTTTTATCATTCAATTTAAAACAGAATTATTACATTTTAGAAGACATGTGATACAACGTGCATTTGTCTCGTTTAATATATATATTTTTTACTTACGAATGATATACAAGCTGCTAGCAGAAGGATCCGCACGAGTAAGTCCTCGAACTGCTCCACGACCAGCTCCCATAGAGACTTCCCTGAGGACGAGACCTCCGGGTCAGCACCATTACAACAAACACCAGCGCCAGGTCCATTTCAATAAACACAGGACGTAAAGGACGATAATTACCTTCCTCGGCGGGCAACTCTGCACACAGATGGTAAAGAAACAAGAAAAATAAGTTAAAAAATATACTTCAAAGCAAATATATCACTGACAACAAATACAAACCAAAGGCAGAAAGCATAGTTTATATATTATCCACTATTTAATATACAAAGGCCTCCCAATACTATATACATACTCTTGACAGTAGACCAGCCAGAGAAAGGTTCTGGTTGTCGGGTCTTACTAATGAGACTTTCTCCCTTCTTCCTCTAAGAGCAGAAGGTCTGTTATTTTAGACTGCAAAGGTTTTATCAGATCTACAATCTGGAACAACTCTAGAGCTGGAGAATGTCCCTGAAAGAGGAAAAAAAAGCTACTTAGTCCCAATGTCAGAAGGACAATCCTCTCTTAGGTCCAATATCAACACCGAGGGGAAATCACGTCTTAGGCTCGCGTTCAGCTAAAATATTACACTACATACTACCTTGACCTGAAACACCTAACAAAGTATTACAGCTTAAATTGTCGGACACTGTAGTCAACATCATGGCCCGTGACACAAGACAGACAGGAATAAAGAAAGAAACATGGGATTGAAACATTTTAGCACTGTAATAACAGGGACGGCAGCTGAGGTCCCATCCAGACCGCACGTCCTGAGAACAAATTCACTGTGGCCTCTGACGAAAGTTAATTGATCACAGATCCTTCATCCTGGACTTAAACCTAAAGTACAAAGTCGGAGGCCATAGAGAGCATCCTTGTGCTCGCGCTGCCCGGCGCGCGCGCCCGCGCGGCTCCAGACCGGCTCGTCAATTACCGAGAAAAACAATCACACGGTGTGATGACGTCAGCGCCGTACAACCCGCGCCGGGCTGTGCGGTTGAGGAAACGGGGGGGGGGGGGGGGGGGGGGGGGGTGTTTTAATGAAGCGGGTGTGTGGGGAAACCGGGTCGATGAGCACAACACGTCTCACGTACCGTTTGAACCCCATTTCTCCCTCTGCCGCTTCACCTGGTCTGCGGTCAGTCCCGTGTTCTCGTTGACGCTGAAACAGCTGTAAACTTCATTCACACTCCTGGTGTGCGCGTTCTCCATGGCTGGTGATCGCCTGCTCAGGACGGGATGAGTGTCCTCCGTATAAGAATGATCAGAATCTACCGTGTGCTTCAGTGAGCGCCGTGTGCCTTTACATAAATACAACGTCCATCAGCCGTAAACGCAAAGGTGCGTAGAGCGAAACTTGCGCCGTTCGGAGGGAGGATGCACCTTACAGGGATCCGTCCTTGGTGCACACGGGGGGAGAGGGGAGCCGTCCACCCTCGTCGTGTCTTCTACTTCCCAAAGAGGTGAGCGCCCGGATCACGCAGCGTCCTTGCTCAGTACATCACATCTATTTGGTCCAAGCTTGCAGGTGCCTGGAAGTGTGACGGTCGACCTGTCCGCCGTAGTCCCCGCTTCAATGGCAACTTCCAGCGGCGATTACTCCGGTTTTATGGCAGGTGTCTCACTACTGCCCCCTTTGCCTGTAGCGCATGCCGATGCACCCATTGGATGGTGGGCGTCCCGAAAGATCAGGAAGGTCTAACCGGTATTCCTCCACTTGGGATAGAGACCTGCTCGACAATCTTATGTTTGTAAAGGATCGTTTAAGAGGAAGTGAACTCAGAGCCGCGTAAAACAAGAGCAAATTTCATCATATATCCTGGAATACAGAGTTCATTTGTCTGTTGATCACTAAAATAATAGTAAAGTGAGCTGACGCAAATAACAATGATCGAGTCCAAGGTTTGCTTGGCAGTGTTCATACCTCAATTCACAAGAGTGCATACCCCACTAACACCTAAAACAATGTTAAGTAAAGTCTGAGTAAAAAAAACAAACAAACAAAAATTTTACATGTCCACTTTCAAATTTCGTGGCTTTTCGTATATAACGAAGTGTAACTTACAGCTTTACTTACAAGTAAATTCTCAGATTTCTACAGATATAATGGCAATAATCCAAGAAAAATATCAGGGAAACTAAGAGAATCTTAGTGGTTGTAGACAGCAGACATCAAAGAGACAGAAACAGGACCATAAATGCCAACGCCATCACCCACCCATCCAGGGATGGGCTGGTAGACCGAGGGCTGTGTGCCACTGACGTGCCCTCTGTAAGGGCATTCCTCCAGGGCATCAGGGCAGCACACATAAGGGGCAGTGCAAACTCCTGGAGATGCAGTGAACTTATCTGGATCAGTGCGTGTAAGCATGTTATTCACAGAAAGCATCGCTGTGGTGCTACTGCTGTTCCACTGCTTTGACTGAGCCAGAACAAGGTTGTGCATCAGGGTTGGCAAGACACTGTTATTCTTACATGCGTGTTTGTCTCTCGTATCTGTTGCATCATCCATGTAGACACAAAGGTGTGGAGAATGTACATTTGCAAAGTCCACAATAGTGAAGATCACCACTTGTATTGCCCATGTAAATAGTGCTGAAAGAGACTAGACAAGTTTGTAACTCCATACTGAAACACGGTGTGTTTCTAAAAGCTTTCAGAACCTCCATCTCAAATAATGAGATGATACGTCTGTGAATTTGCATTAACCTACATTGAACATTTGATTAAATTGTGCAGTTATTTAAATGACAACTAAAGGTCTCCTTTTAGCATGTCTTTATCACCAGAGTTATCATCATCATATTCATTTCAGAGGTTAAAATACTTAACTGAATCAAGAGAGCACAATCAGTGATATAAATATTTTGTGATAGCGTTTAAAACTCAAACTATGCATGAACCACCTTGCTAACAATATGTGTGAATTCAGTTCCCAGCAGTGCATACAAACCTGCTCCCGCAGTAGAGCAGACTGGGAAGTGTGGGAAATGTGCAGTATAGCTGAGATTGTACTGGTTTTTGTGTAGGACAAAGTGGGCCATCATTTTCACTGGTGGAAAACAGGTGAAATAAATAAATGTACATGAGGAAGTAGAAGCTGTAATCAACTACAGGGAGGAGAGGAGCTTGTGTGGGGAGCACGCAGCAGTAACATGGTTTCAGTGTCCAGAGAAGCTGGGCTCACCAGATGAAGCGCTGCTGCCACGCTAGTGTTCGCAGAATCACCACAGAACTACACGCATGTGAGGGAAATAGAGTTTATTAAAAGTTGCAAGAAAATTCAACAAGCGTCATGTATGCTCACAGGTAGGGGAGGAGCTAGACGTGTTGTTCTGTTGATTACTGCCGCCCCTCAGTAACAGAAACAAAAGGGCCCTGCTGAATTCCTAAATTGGACAGCTCTTCTGTCCAAGGTCATGACTGCTGCTTCCAAAAATAACCAGGTGCTGGTGCATGTAACACTTTGTTCGCCCGTTATCTGCAGACGCTCGGACCAAAGCTCTATTCTTAAAGACGTGTCAAACTGGGAACTTGTTTGAAGTTAGCAAGGGAAGATTTTTCAACCTCTTATCCATGGGACACTTTTGAGAACATATGTTCCCACTCCCTCAAATTCAGACGCCAACACCACTTATCTCTCCCCCATGTCCAAAAAAGGAAGAGTTACTCAGTTTGTAAAAGTGAGACTGGAAGGATTATTGATGAGAACAGAAATAACGTCTAAGTAGCATTTTTGTAATAGTGGAAATTTCTCTCTTATGTGGGTTATATTTCTCTATACACCTATACATCAAACACTGTAAAAGCTGAAAACTACATATACATACCAATAGCAGTTTCCCTACCAAACAATATTTGTTTAGACAGTGTGGGAAACGCTGGAGAGTTGGAGTGTCTCGAGGTTTGGGTCGTGGGGTTTGGGTCAGAGGACCAGACGGTCCTCGGCGCCGTCCTGGATCAGCTGGCCCACAGAGGCCTGGCTCTGGGCTCGTAGGTAGCACTGCTTCTTACACTGGAGCAGCTGCTCCAGGTCCTTCCACATGCGCACCTGCCTCATGTTGGGGGCGTGGCCGTCCCGCACCTGCTTCTGCTGCTCACGCAGCTTCTGCCACAGTGCACAGAGAAGCACAGGCACCGTCAGCACCCTGCACAGCTTTATACTGAACCAATAGTAACTGTGTTAACAGCACCCTGCACAGCTTTATACTGAACCAATAGTAACTGTGTTAACAGCACCCTGCACAACTTTATACTGAACCAATAATAACTGTGTTAACAGCACCCTGCACAGCTTTATACTGAACCAATAATAACTGTGTTAACAGCACCCTGCACAGCTTTATACTGAACCAATAGTAACTGTGTTAACAGCACCCTGCACAACTTTATACTGAACCAATAGTAACTGTGTTAACAGCACCCTGCACAACTTTATACTGAACCAATAATAACTGTGTTAACAGAACCCTGCACAACTTTATACTGAACCAATAATAACTGTGTTAACAGCACCCTGCACAGCTTTATACTGAACCAATAATAACTGTGTTAACAGCACCCTGCACAGCTTTATACTGAACCAATAATAACTGTGTTAACAACACCCTGCACAGCTTATACTGAACCAATAATAACTGTGTTAACAGCACCCTGCACAGCTTACACTGAGTCAATAATAACTGTGTTAACAGCACCCTGCACAGCTTTATACTGAACCAATAATAACGGTGTTAACAACACCCTGCACAGCTTTATACTGAACCAATAATAACTGTGTTAACAACACCCTGCACAGCTTATACTGAACCAATAATAACTTTGTTAACAGCACCCTGCACAGCTTATACTGAGTCAATAATAACTGTGTCAACAGCACCCTGCCACACTACACTGAAAGCTACACTACACCCACTACAGCTACTACACCCACTGCTACACTACACCTACTACACCCATTACCCCTACTCCACCCTGTACCACACTACACCCACAGCTACACTACACCCACTAAAACACTACATCTACTACACCCAACGCTACACTACACCTACTACACCCATTACTCCTACTACACTCTGTACCACAATACACCCACAGCTACACTACACCCACTACCACACTACATCTACTACACCCAATGCTACACTACACCTAGTACACCCACTACCTACTACTGCACTGAAGGCTACATGACACCCACTGCCAAACTTCACTGACTGCTACACTACACCCACTGTTCCACTACACTACACTATTCTATACCCACTGTTCCACTACACTACACTATACTACACCCACTGCCATATACATCAAGCACTCAGGGAGTAGTAAAACCGCTGTGCACACTTCAGCTAACACATTCATCTCCATCACACTTGCAGGCTCTTCCTGGGAGGCGTCTCCAGTGATAACAGCGCCAGAGTGCTGGACCTCACACGCCGGAACCGTCACGGAGTGTATCAGCACATCGGCTCCTTGGAGGAACACCGCAGAGACGCCCCCCGTGCCCTCCCCCCGCTACACTGACCTAACTAGACAGGAAGACAGGGGGCAGAAAGACAACTTTGGCCCACAGACACGCCCCAGTTCACGTCCTTACCTTGCCCAGAGACTCCTGCTCGGCTATGTTCTTCAGGTACTGCTCTCTGGAAAGAGGAGCACTTTAAATCACCACCCTGTAGTTGTACATTGAACTGCAGACTGCAGATGAGAACACTCTAGGTTATGGAGTGGATAATGAGGTTGGAGTTATATGTTTGGGTTGTGGACGGAGAATTAATGTGTTGAATTAAGGAAGAGGGATTGGCCCATGTGGATAATGGACATCAGTGTGTGTTTTGGACTGGCTAGTGTGGATAATGGGCACTGGTTTGTGTTTTGAACTGGATAGTGTGGAACTGTAATTGAATGGAACAGAGTCTGACTGATTTTATCTTGGTACTACACACTGAAAACCTGGATGGTTCATATGTGAATCATAAGGGTCTTTCCCCTCAGAAAAAATGACCATTGGAAAAATCTCATCTTGATTTAGTAGAGTAGGGACAGGCCAGGACAGAAGGTGTCCAGCCCCAGAACTACAGTGATTACACACATGGAGCTCACGAGAAGGAGACCAGCGTGTGTCCCTGTGTGTGTCCCTGTGTGTGTCCCTGTGTGTGCCCCTGTGTGTGCCCCTGTGTGTGTCCCTGCGTGTGTCCCTGCGTGTGTCCCTGCGTGTGTCCCTGCGTGTGTCAGTGCGTGTGTCCCTGCGTGTGTCCCTGCGTGTGTCCCTGCGTGTGTCCCTGTGCACGGCCCAGCCCCCACAGACCACGGCAGCTGGGCGCCCCACCTGATGGACTTCTTGCGTGTCTGTGGGTCAGAGGACACGTACACCTTCATCTCGTCCGACGCTCTCTGCATTTGAGTCTCGACGATCTGCGGCGGCGTGGGGAGGAGGAGAGGGCAGAGTGAGGCGGCGGAACCAGGCGGCATTTTGCTGCGGAGGCGAGCGATTCCGGCGACGACCTTACCGCTCGCATGCAGCTGAGGTAGTGGTAGCGGTTCTCTTCCTGAGACGTCTCCTCCCTCAGGGTCCTCACCTCCTACCGCACAGCAGCACAGTCAGACACCTCACATCACACTAGGTGTGTGTGTGTGTGTGTGTGTGTGTGTGTGTGTGTGTGTGTGTGTGTGTGTGTGTGTGTGTGTGTGTGTGTGTGTGTGTGTGTAACCACCATACCTGCTCCAGCTTGGATCTGTTGCTCTCCAGGCCAGCAGCACACGTGTCATACAGAGCCTTTTTTACCTCATACTCTTGTGAAAGCTCCTATTTTACATAAAGACAGACAGCATATTGGTGAATTCTGACTGTACCGGGCGTAAAGTCGTCAAGCTGTCTGTGTTCTGTGCTTGGACAGCGGGGTTTTGTGTAGGTGTCCTGCAGAGCCACAGAGCTGTGTGGTGCTCACCCACCTGGCACTGCTGTCTGAGAGGCCTCAACTCCTTGATCAGTGGGGACAGAGCAGATTTCTTCTCCTCTATCGCCAAGTTCAGCCTCTTCACCTGCAACAGACACGTAGGTAGACACAAAGGAAACACACAACCTCCTCCTAGAGAATACGCATTCCTCCACCAGACGCCCGAGTTGCCAAGTATACCAAAACGCCTCTCTGTCACAGCGCTCCACAACACATAAGAAGAGCAAATCACATCCGAGGCTGACAGTGGCACACGTGTGGAGTCTGTTCATAACTTACATAACGACTCCTTCCTACCTGAAAAGCACAAGATCACCTGACACACATACATCATGTCTACCCTGACAAAGATGTTGAATATGTTGGACGCAGGCCCAAAGGCCAAGACCTGGCAGAGTTTCAGTGACGGGTGTGGCCGCCCCACACTGCACCAACAGGTTGTTCCTCTGTTCCTGCGTGCAGCTGAGGAGGAAATGCAGACGTGCACTGGGGGAAAAAACTTTGTATCCCCTGCGTGGTGCATCCTGCCCGCTCCAGCAGGTGTTAGTGTGAGGGGAGTCGGGCTGCGATGTGCTCACACACACAAAGCTGCACTCTGCAGAGCTGCAGTGGGCTGCTCCATCACTGCTTGCTGTAGAGACTCACAGCAAGAGCCCCAGTGCGGGTGCAGGTGTGAGGGCAGGAGTGACGGCGTCCCGGGGCGCCGGACGACCCCCGTTACACGTCCGACGGGTTCATCGCGCGGGGTTCTCGCGCCACACACCGCGTCCCGGCAAACGGCATGTGCGGTAAACGGCACTCGGGCCTCAGAGATGAAGAACCCGTGGGAGTGTGAGAGAAGAGTGATCATACGACGGTGCCTGCGTGTGTGTATGTATGTGTGAGATGAGACGGACGCGAGACTCATTCGAGCCTTGCTCACCATCTCCGACATGCCGTCCAACGTCCGGCCCTTCAGCTCGTCCAGCTCGCTCTTGATGGCCGACACTCTCTCCAGCTCCTCCTGGGTGTCGCTGAAGCCCGAAACCCCTCTCTGAGCCTCCAGAGCTTGCTGGGAAATGGAGAGACACCCAGTCATTTTTCCCCTTCGGATGAGATCACCTGTTACCCAACAGTATCAGCGCAGATGGAGAAAGAGAGACGGGAGAAGGGCTGAGGACCAACGGCTGTGAGCGTGAGGGAGGAGGCCTGTGATGCCGGGACAGGGGAGGACCAGAGGGGGCTGCTGACACGTCAAGCGTTCTGTCAAGGGCCATGTTCACACATTCAGTCAGGGCTCACCTCTGCATCAGAATACAAAGCACTCTGTTCTCTCTGGGCACAGGCAGGAGACTTCACACCCCGTACTCACACACACACACACACACACACACACACACACACGCATTAGGGACCAGAGCTGCCACGGAATCAGTGTGTGAAAAGTCTGATTGGAAGAGGAATTTATTCCTGCCAAGGGAGGGGCAGGGGGCTCCAATTTCAGCAGTGTGTGTCTGCAGTCTCCCGACTCTATCTGATGTGTCTTCATTGAGGCAGTCAGGACTACTGTGTCTAGAGCATCAGTACCCACTGCACACTGTACACACTGTGTGTGTGTGTGTGTGTGTGTATGGGTCAGACAAACAGCTGCCAAGAGGGGGAAGGCCCAGGCTTATGCGACCCACCCCAAAATCCAACCCCACCCCCCACTTGAACAAAGAGACATGCATGCGGCTATGGAGCAAATACCGCGCTCACAAATAGCCCCCGGCCTCCTGCGTCAAACTGGCCACCAGCAAATGGCCTGCCGGGGGGGTCGGGAGCCGTGAGGTCAGTTCCAGGAAGGTTCTGCAGCTTCGCTGGTAATGTGGTGCAGTCTGAATGGGCACGGACGGGTGAACAGGACCGGCTCGGGCACGCCAGCTGGACCAGGGGGCGTGGCTGTCGCCGCCCACATGGCACGGAGAGGCAGGACAAACGCAGCAGCTTTGAGTAGGAGTACCAGGGAAAAGGGTCTAAAAGTGATTCACGCACGTGCCAGAAATACTGTTAGGAGAGCACTTGGTCCATTAGACTGGTGCCGGATCAACCGTGTGTGTGTGTGTGTGTGTGTGTGTGTGTGTGTGTGTGTGTGTGTGGGGTGTATAGAGCTGGGCTGAGCGGAGTGAGCAGCTGACACAGGGAGACGGGAGTTTACCAGCTGCTGCTGGCCGGTGGCGTGACGCTGGCGGAGGATCTCCTCGGTCCTCTGCAGGACGCCGAACTCGGCCTTCAGCTCAGCCATCTCCTGCCGCTTCTTCTTGAACGCGATGTTCTTGCCGCGCATCTTGCCCACGTAGCGTTTGAACTGCGACCAGAGCGGAGAGAAGAAACAATCACAAACCACAAGCACGACGGTCGGGGAAATGTGGCAGCGGAGGAGTTCCGCTGCGTCACACTGGAGCCTGTAGGAAGTTGACGTGCTATGACAATCTGGTGGAGTGCCTCAGGGACATCTCCTAAGTCCACAGCAAAAAGAAACGTGACCCTGCAGTAACGCAGCCAGGAACACAACAAACCCTCTTCATCTGGCAGCTTCTGCAGAAGACCACCGCTCAGACCGCCCTGATGCCAGGGACTATAAACTTAGACAACAGCCTCAGAAATCACACGATGTGCCGCATGTTGTCCGGGGCACGTAGGGCTTGTGTGGCAGAGTTTATACTTTGTGTATTTCAAGCTGTCAAGGGCAGACAAGGTTGTGAAGATTAGGGCGGCAGTATTGCTGGGTGGCATTCTCTCATTTCTTTCTCTTACAAATGACCATCAGATGACAGGGGCTAAATTAACCACCGCGAGCAGCAATACTCGTCATCGTGAAGAAGAAGGGGTGGGGGGAGGGGATGAGGCCTCAGGCAGGGGGGCACGACCCTGGCAGAGAGAGGACACAGCAGCTCAACTGATGGGCATGTCATCCCTGTGGTATCTACGACACGCCGTAATGATCGGTGATGGATGTGTGTTCTGTCAGTAGTCGAAAGAGATTTGGGAACCATCTTACAGTAACATTTCATGCAGTGAGAAAGGAATTAAGCTGCCTGCAGGTTTCACACGTGAAGATTAACAGTTCAAAGTTAAAGATAGAACCCAAGCCTGATGAACACAGAACCACATCGGAGCGTTTTCCTAATTAAACTGAAACAGTGGCATGGGGTTAATTGAAATGTCAGCCATGTAAGAAAGAGGAGAGTGCCTTATCTATCCCAAACCTTTACCAATGCGGCTCACACCACACACACGTTATTCACACACTCGTTATTTACACACTCGTTTCAGGGTCTGGCCCAGCTGCTGTTGAGAAATCTGTATTTACATGCACTGACTAAACTAAACGTTGGTTTCATTACAACATCTCCTGCATGCCTCCCCCTCCACATTCAAATCAGTACTGTGCCAGTACGTGACCATACATGGGCGTAGCCTATACCAGCAGCTCAGAGTTAACCAACCCTCTCTCTGTCTCTCTCTCTCTCTCTATCTGTTTCTCTCCCTCTCTGTCTGTCTCTCTCCTCTTATTCAAGTGTCTTTTTTATTGACCCCTAACTAGTGTGTCTCTTTCTGTCCATCATTCTCTCTTTTTCTCTCCATCATTCTCTCTCTCTCCTTCTGTCTCTTTTGTTCCGGTTATCAGAGATATTGCTGCTGCTCCCAGTCGGCTGAGCTATGTGCAGAACTGAGCGTTATCAGACGGGGCAGACGGGACCGGCAAGACACTGCAGGAAGGGAGCATGGCTATTTTAGCCAGGATGCCTCGCTATCTCCTCCCCCCGCCCGTCTGTCTGCACAGGGACAGAAGGAACATCTGCTCATAAACCAAGCAGACAGACAGGCCAACATCAGAGAGGAGAGCAAGACAGAAGGAGACATTATCACCACAGCGCACGCAGACAGGCCAACATCAGAGGGGCGATGACCCACACACAACACGCAGGCATTATCTTAGTGGGATCAGGTGCATTAAAGCCCCAGTTGGCAATTCCTGTATTCCTGTAACTGAGGTTCTGCCAATGCAATAACATTTTTTCCCCTACTCATATGAACACTCTTTTCACACACACACGCACACACACACACACACACACACACGCACACACGCACACACGCACACACACACACAGTAATGATTTGCAGAAGCGGTGTTTGTTCTGAGTGTGCGTGGCGGTCTGGGTGTGTGGGTGAGGAGCTTCACCTCCTCGGTGCGGATGACCTCCACTCCGCCCGGGCCGCGTGCCTGGCTGCTCTTGGTGCTCAGCTGCCTGCTCAGCGCCGCCAGCTCCTCACGGGCCTCCTGTAGCGACTCCGCTTTCGCCTCCTTCTTCCGAACAATGATGGAGGCCTGAGGAACACCAGGAGCTTTAGCACTTCTGACCAGACCCAAGCTCCTCCCAAGAGATGGAGATGACCTCCGACATAGATCAGTGGAAGCCAAATAAACCACCACGATCACTCAGATTGGGCTAATCTCCAACACACATTAAGTCTACTGTCGAATGAATTCATAACGCCAAAAGTGACCCTTTACCGAAATTCAGTTTCAGTCTGTACGAACACTTGTCCTCTGCTAAACCTCTACTCAACAGGGTCTCCTGGAGTAGCTGTGCATATAGTATTTTATTACAAACTAAAAACTCTTTATTCTATCAAAACATCAAACATTAAGCAGTGATGATACACATCCATGGACCATGAAACAACCACAGATCTTTGCATTAGCAAATCAGACACCAATCGTTGTCTCAAGCTGAACGTTGTGTCTGTACACATACAGGAGAATGTGTATCAGTTCTCCTCGCAGGTCTTCACCTCACACAGCTGCACTTCACTGCTCCAATTAATATTATTTAGGCTTTAAAAGTCACAAGTGAAACTCTAAGTAAACCGATGACATTTCCCTGGACCGGTAACGGACATTTGACTGTAGATTTGTGTATCATTAGCTGACAGACACCAAAGCTTTCACCTGCTGTCTGTACAGAGTGAGGTTATCATCCATGGGATTGGTCCTGGCCATCCGCTTCTCCAGCACGTGGTTCGCCTGACTGAGCTGTTTAATCTGCTCGGCAGGAAGACAAGGAACAAAGACAATAGAGACGTTTTCAGCTGAGGTCCATCTGAATCCACCTCTGACAAAAGAAACAAACCAGTCCAGTCATATGAAGGGCAGTTCACAGCAGCAGCATGGATACGTAGATACATTGGGGATGTCATTAGGAGATGCTCCAGTGCTTTAATGATGATACATTTGTGTATAATTACCCTTTATGGGACTACAAAAACTATATATGACTCTTCATGTGAAGCCTGCTGAAGGACATGTGGGTGTAGGTGGTGCAGTGTAATTTGTAGATACATTCATCAACGTACAGTACCAGTCAAAGGTTTGGACACACCTGACTGAATGTATGTACTTTATAGTCTTAAAGCCCTATCCGGACGGGATTAGTTTCTCAGGGGGTCCTGGGGTAATTTTCTCTTTTACGGGGGTCCTCTGTGATTTTAATCCCGTCCGGAACGAGCATGTCCGTGTTTTTCTCAGACGTCCTCAGAGAAAATTACAGGCGGAATTACCTACTGTTTTTCGCTGTACTCCGTGGTCGTCTGGTAATTTTAGTCCCGTCCGGATCCACATGTCTGAGTTTATACATGCAGACATCACCTCGCGTTTAATAAAACAGCTATATGTCCACTGCCACGCACCGTAGTTACACGTTGGGCGCGCGTTTTCACGGAGATCCACGTAAAGACAGCGGCGAGCGAAAATGGATTTACTGGATTTTTTAATGGATTTATTTTATTTTATTTAATGGATTTATTTAGCTATTTACATTCATTAGCGATTTTTTATAATGTGTTTTCTGTATTGGTTTAACAAAATAGCTTAACTTAAACGGAGATCTTAAATGCTGAACTGAACAGTAGTAAAGTTAAAAGTTAAAAAGGAATCATCAGAGTTGGCAGTGTGACATGCTATCACGTGACAAGGCGATGTCATGTGACCGAGAAAGCCAAAAACTCACGGGTCCTCCTGTTTTTTCAATTGCTGTCCGGATGCAAGAGTTTTATCACTGAGTACAAGGGTGAAATATTTTTCACAGACGTCCCCCTGAAAAACTAATCCCGTCCGGATAGGGCTTTATTAAAGGCATTTTTAGCTAAGAGTTATTTTGCGTCGCCCTATCCGGACGGGATTAGTTTCTCAGGGGGTCCTGGGGTAATTTTCTCTTTTACGGGGGGTCCTCTGTGATTTTAATCCCGTCCGGAACGAGCATGTCCGTGTTTTTCTCAGACGTCCTCAGAGAAAATTACAGGCGGAATTACCTACTGTTTTTCGCTGTACTCCGTGGTCGTCTGATAATTTTAGTCCCGTCCGGATCCACATGTCTGAGTTTATACATGCAGACATCACCTCGCGTTTAATAAAACAGCTATATGTCCACTGCCACGCACCGTAGTTACACGTTGGGCGCGCGTTTTCACGGAGATCCACGTAAAGACAGCGGCGAGCGAAAATGGATTTACTGGATTTTTTAATGGATTTATTTTATTTTATTTAACGGATTTATTTAACTATTTACATTCATTAGCGATTTTTTATAATGTGTTTTCTGTATTGGTTTAACAAAATAGCTTAACTTAAACGGAGATCTTAAATGCTGAACTGAACAGTAGTAAAGTTAAAAGTTAAAAAGGAATCATCAGAGTTGGCAGTGTGACATTATTAAACATGCTATCACGTGACAAGGCGATGTCATGTGACCGAGAAAGCCAAAAACTCGCGGGTCCTCCTGTTTTTTCAATTGCTGTCCGGATGCAAGAGTTTTATCACTGAGTACAAGGGTGAAATATTTTTCACAGACGTCCCCCTGAAAAACTAATCCCGTCCGGATAAGATAAAATATTAATAGTTAATGTTAATGGCCTATATATGATTTTCTCCCAAAACAATGTATACAGTATATGATTAAAACAATAATAATATTAATAAAATTTATTAAACCATCTGTTTTGGTTTAACATAGAATAGTCATGTGTTATTTCATTATTTTGATACCTTTTTCTGTTTTTTCTAAAATGTAGAAAATATAAATAAATTAGTGGGTGTCCAAACTTCTGACTGGTAGTGAAGCCCCAGACGTGGGTTCTGGGTCAGGGAGCCCTGTGTTAGCGGACCAGCCAGCACACACCTTCTCCTCCAGCTCGGCCAGCTCGGCGTGGCCCATGGCCGGCTCGGACACCACCTTCTGGAGCTGCTGCACCACGCCACGCAGCCTCTCCAGCTCCCTGGGAAGCTTTTCTGACACCATATAGGAGTTGAACTTCATCTCCTCCTCTAGCCTCTTCACCAGACCTAGAGCAACGGAGCCGCGTAACGGGGGTGAGCTTACAGCGGCGGACGGACGCGCAACACACCGCCGCTGCACGCAACACACGTCGCTCGCAGGCAAAGCAACGTCACTGCATGTTTCAGCAAAAACATTAGCGCCGAGAACCGAAGAGAACACATACTGCACAGGTGTTGGCGTGTAATGGAGTATTTTGTGCACTAGTCTGAGGTGTTGACATGGAATGTCATGACAAAACTAAAGTGTTCTGAAGATGGTTCAGATTTGTTGGTTTGTTTTGAGCCATGGGGTGTGGTGGGGTGTTGTGTGGCCTGGCCCCCCTGCCAGCCCCGGCCTACACAGGCCTGTCTCAGTCATCCATGGCTAACTCACTCTCGGGCTTGGCGTCGGCAGCTGCCTGTCGCAGGTCTTTCAACTGGAGCTGGCACCTCTGTAGCCGCTGCTCAGCCTGGAACAGCTGTAGGAGGCAGGAGGAGAGCCAGGTTTCACCCTGCGCGTCTGACGAACACAGATGTCACCTCACACACGCAGCTCTGATGTGACTCAAGAACCAGTGGGAGGGGAATTAAGGCACAGCTTAAAGTGACAGTAGAACATTGTCAGGCACCTGATTCTTCTGTTCTTGTTTCTGATGAGCCAGAGACTCCTCTCTCTCCTTTTCCACACGCAGAAGCCTCACCAGCTCCAGCATGCGCTGATGGCTGGACACAGACTCCACCTAGTGGACAAAAGATGTCTTACATACTGTGACAGCGTGAATGTGACTGAGGTTCAGAGCTCCCTTGAATCACAGCCATTGAGGTTGACGTGCTACAGATTTTTTACACTCCTTTCACCCAAGAATCAGGCGTGATGACCAACCAATGAACGACACTGTGATAAAGTGGCCAGGCACATTCAATTAACTACCAATCACAATGAAATCTAGGACAGGATTTATATCTGGATATCTCTGGTCTAGCAGAAGAACTAATTAGAGAATTCTCATTTCAACTCATAGTACATAATGCCATTCTTTAGTGAAGCTGGCACATTCTCCAAGAAAGGAGACAGATGAAGAGGAAGATGACGACGAAGGCTATTTCCTCCAGCAGGGTTCCTCACCCGCTTCCTCAGACGCTCCACTCGTTTCATCAGATGATCTTTTTCCTCCTCCATCGCTGCAATATCCTGCAGTGATAGTTACATCACTATAATTCAAAGCTCCGAACGATACCCAAACATGACATCTGAGACACTAGACTTACAAAACGAGTGGGAAAAGGCAGTTAATGGTCATCTTACCCGACGAATGTCAGCTGTAGAAAACCCAGAGTTTCTCAGATGTTCACATTCTTTGTGGTAATTCTTGAATCCCTCTACCAACTCCTCATACTGCAGTACACAATCACAAAAGAAAAACACCACAACAACAAAATCCCACTTTTTACACTCATCTCAAATGTTTATATCTGAATTTAAAGAAATGACCAGAATCAACCAGATTTTTTTGTGTGTATGAATGAGACAAATTTACAATTACAAGACATTCTGTACACATATCTTCAAAGTACTCTCATAGTTCTTGCAGTTTCCTTTTTATCTAAAATGTTTTTTTTCCTCTTTCCAAAGAATCAACTATGTGTGGGTCTCTAGTATGGCTAAGCTAAATCACCACTTGTCATTACAGTGGTAATAGCTTCAGCTTTTGAATGATGACCAAACACAAATCATACTGAACGAAAAATGTATCAAAAGTATTTATATTTCAGAATTTAACACAAACTGCTGCAAGTTTTACAACAGTCTGATTGGGCCGTCCCTGAGGGGGAGGCTGAGGTCAAACCTGATGGTATGTCTCAGCGATACCATCATCAGCCAGAAACTCTCCAGGCACATCAAGTTTGACAAGGAACCGAGCCAGGTAGGCCCTCTTCTTCAGCTCCGGGGCCCTCTGGAGCAGCCAGTGCAAGATGGGGTGGATCACTGGCTTACTGCCCGTCACCAGGCCCTGCCGAAAACTGCTCCTGGAAAGTGATGAAGAATCACATCATCCTCTCTTTTCTGATACAGACAAAAAAATTCATTCAGCTCCACATGTTTGAATAATACCTGTTCAGAGTTAATTATACAATAGCATGTAATTACACACCAAATGAATGCTTCACTCACAAATTGTACTGTCAGTAAGACTGATTGAAATAATCTGCACTCTTGGTCAGGCATGTTAGTATTTTGGAATTTACTTTCATTTAATGGCTAGATAAGTGTCTTTTGACCTTAAAGATAACCACTATTCTGATATCTGACCCTTTATTCGTGGACTTACGCATCCGGACGTCCTCCAGGTTTGTATTTCAGCATTCCTAACAAAGTAAACATTCTTTTGGCTGTCTGGTCAGGCATTTCCTCTCGAATATCAATTGCTTGCTGAAATACAAGAGAAATAGTTATATGTGAGCACACAAAAAAAACCTACCCTATTGTTTCTCTGTAGGCCTTATGCAGCTATTTGTTTATCTGAAAATCATGATTAAATTATGATTGACGCAATGAAAAAATAGCATTTGAATATTCTTTCAAAAATGTGTTTTTACTAGGGGTGGGCATAGATTATTTTTTTTAATCTAGATTAATCTCACTGAAATCTTGAAATTAATCTAGACTAATCTAGATTAATCTATATTAAAATGGCTCATATGCGTGCTACCCAAGTAATGACTAAAAGTCAGTTTTTGAGATAAGGTTTCTTAATACAGAGGGTGCATTAGACTAGGGGCTCATCTCCTGTTTCCAAAATGCATCAGTAGAGGGTTTTCCATCCACCGAGTTTTTGAAAAAAGCTGGATGGAAAAAGTCCAAAATTCGAAAAAAGCCCCAAATATCGCAAAAAGATTTTTACGCTAGGAGGGAGGTGGAAAAGTTAGACTATCGCATCGCCAAAATTCGGAAAAACTGGATGGAAAAGGGTTTTTCGCATAAACGATGACGTATCATGCCTCAAGTCATGTGGTTCTGTACATGATCGCGATGTAAAGATGGCAAATGCATACAAAAACAGTTCTGGAGAGAGCAAAAATTGAATTTAACTTCTCCATGTATAGAAAAGAAAAAGAAAAAAATGTTTCAAAACCTCAACGTGCAAAAATGCGTAACTGCCAGATGGATGTAAAAACCACTATTGTTTGGTCCCTCACGTGATCTAAAGTTTATTCGCATAACTGTAATGAATGGAAACAAGGCTTAATTCGCATTTTTTTCTGCCGAAACTGCGCATTATTTTTTCGAAAGGTTTGTATGGAAACCCGGCTAATGACTGCTTGAGGAAGCTGTTCTACTTTGATACTTGATAAGAGTATCAAGTATCGCCCGATAAGAGTATCAAATTAACGACCGCCGTTAACGGCCCACCACTAGTTTTTACATTTTGGTTTACAAAATTAATTAAAGAATTTTGAGATGTTAAAGCATTTTGAGATGTCTGACGAATCAAAATAAACCTTTCTAGCATTTCAGCTCACTTTTTTGAGAGATTTGATCTGCATTTAAACAACGCAGCTTGTAAACATCTCACCTTGGAGTCAATTTCGGACAAAACCTCATTAAGCGTCTGCAGTAGCTGCATTGGCTCCAGTGAATCAAAAGTAATTAAGTTGAAGTTTTTCTTGAAAGGCTCTCGATTCAGCTGTTCCACTATGAATTTTAGTTGTTCGCTCATCTCGACACAGATTTGACAAGTTTTTGTCTTCCAAGCTTGTTTGTTTGTTAGTTTGCTAGTCAACTAGCGTTAGCTACGTTAGCTTAAACAAAACTAGCACGCTTGTAAATAATAAATGGTCCGTATGTGCACTAGCCTTAACACTGTTGGATGTTTTATATCGGCTCTCGCTACATTAGATTTCGC